>NW_026511011.1:0-31592 GCF_027579735.1 Bombina bombina | reverse complement strand
GTATGTCTAGCTGTATCTGTGCTATTTGTATCTAGTGACATTACTGTAAAGGGTGTGTAACAGTATGTCTAGCTGTATCTGTGCTATTTGTATCTAGTGACATTACTGTAAAGGGTGTGTAACAGTATGTCTAGCTGTATCTGTGCTATTTGTATCTAGTGACATTACTGTAAAGGGTGTGTAACAGTATGTCTAGCTGTATCTGTGCTATTTGTATCTAGTGACATTACTGTAAAGGGTGTGTAACAGTATGTCTAGCTGTATCTGTGCTATTTGTATCTAGTGACATTACTGTAAAGGGTGTGTAACAGTATGTCTAGCTGTATCTGTGCTATTTGTATCTAGTGACATTACTGTAAAGGGTGTGTAACAGTATGTCTAGCTGTATCTGTGCTATTTGTATCTAGTGACATTACTGTAAAGGGTGTGTAACAGTATGTCTAGCTGTATCTGTGCTATTTGTATCTAGTGACATTACTGTAAAGGGTGTGTAACAGTATGTCTAGCTGTATCTGTGCTATTTGTATCTAGTGACATTACTGTAAAGGGTGTGTAACAGTATGTCTAGCTGTATCTGTGCTATTTGTATCTAGTGACATTACTGTAAAGGGTGTGTAACAGTATGTCTAGCTGTATCTGTGCTATTTGTATCTAGTGACATTACTGTAAAGGGTGTGTAACAGTATGTCTAGCTGTATCTGTGCTATTTGTATCTAGTGACATTACTGTAAAGGGTGTGTAACAGTATGTCTAGCTGTATCTGTGCTATTTGTATCTAGTGACATTACTGTAAAGGGTGTGTAACAGTATGTCTAGCTGTATCTGTGCTATTTGTATCTAGTGACATTACTGTAAAGGGTGTGTAACAGTATGTCTAGCTGTATCTGTGCTATTTGTATCTAGTGACATTACTGTAAAGGGTGTGTAACAGTATGTCTAGCTGTATCTGTGCTATTTGTATCTAGTGACATTACTGTAAAGGGTGTGTAACAGTATGTCTAGCTGTATCTGTGCTATTTGTATCTAGTGACATTACTGTAAAGGGTGTGTAACAGTATGTCTAGCTGTATCTGTGCTATTTGTATCTAGTGACATTACTGTAAAGGGTGTGTAACAGTATGTCTAGCTGCATCTGTGCTATTTGTATCTAGTGACATTACTGTAAAGGATGTGTAACAGTATGTCTAGCTGTATCTATGCTATTTGTATCTAGTGACATTACTGTAAAGGGTGTGTAACAGTATGTCTAGCTGCATCTGTGCTATTTGTATCTAGTGACATTACTGTAAAGGATGTGTAACAGTATGTCTAGCTGTATCTGTGCTATTTGTATCTAGTGACATTACTGTAAAGGGTGTGTAACAGTATGTCTAGCTGTATCTGTGCTATTTGTATCTAGTGACATTACTGTAAAGGGTGTGTAACAGTATGTCTAGCTGCATCTGTGCTATTTGTATCTAGTGACATTACTGTAAAGGGTGTGTAACAGTATGTCTAGCTGCATCTGTGCTATTTGTATCTAGTGACATTACTGTAAAGGGTGTGTAACAGTATGTCTAGCTGTATCTGTGCTATTTGTATCTAGTGACATTACTGTAAAGGGTGTGTAACAGTATGTCTAGCTGTATCTGTGCTATTTGGTTCTAGTGACATTAAGAAACTGTATCCCAGTACTAGTTTTAATTCTCAGTCCTCTCCTTTACAACTTTTAGAAGAATGCTGGGGAATTACATGAGTGTGAAGAATAAAGTGTATTTAAAGAGACATACTTTCATTTTAGACTTTACAGTTCAAATGAATGGACTGTGAGGTAGCTGCAACTGACTGAACAGTGCAATATGATTTTTAATACATGGGTTAATAAAGTATTGCAAGACTCTTTAGGAGTACACTGCTATCAATCCTATAAACAATAATCATCTTAAATGATCTAGTAAAAAGCTGCCAGCCTTCTATTTTCCATCAAACAATATATAAAGATATAAATTAAAGGGACAGTAAAGTAATAATTAGACATGATTTAGACAGAACATACAATTTTACACATCTTTACACTTTACTTTTATTTAATTTTCTTCCTTCTATTGTTATACTTTGCTGAAAGGTTTATCTAGGTAAGCTCAGGAGTAGCAAACAACCTAGGTTCTAGCTTCTGATTGGTTGCTGCATATATATATATATATATATATATATATATATATATATATATATATATATATAAAGATTGTCCTTAGCTCACCCATGTGTTCAGTCAGCAACCAGTAGTGCATTGCTGCTACTTCAACAAATGATACCAAGAGAATGAAGTAAATTAGATAATAGAAGCAAACTGGAAAGCTATTTAAAAGTGTATGTTCTATCTAAATCATGAAAGAAAAATGTTGTGTTTCATGTCCCTTTAAAAGCCATGTTCTAAAAGAAAAGTTAGCAGCTGAAAGTCACTGCTTTTTATCCCAGTGTTCTGTACACTTGATCACTCTATATAACAAATCCAAAGCCATAAAGGGAAATGCGTGTTGTATTTTTTTGTAAAAAAAGGATATTCAGTTAAATGGTTACTCTCCTTGAAATGTGTAAACCTTTGGAATGTTCTTTTTATTATTTAATTTGACAGCTTTTCATGTAATTGAACTATTTTGCTTTCTCAATGACCCAGAGAGGCTAAAGGGTATCCTTCGGAATCTAGAACTCTCACCCCACAACATTCTACACAGTGATTATAAATAATCACTGTAGAAGCTCATTTATGTCTGTCAATAGTTGGTCACAGAAAAATATTTCCGTTAGAAGTGAGGGGCAATGGAGGGGGTCAAATAATTTCTGTTTGCATGTGTTCATGTCAGTCACAGGTAAAATTATGCATTTGTTACTGGTAGCCAAGGTGTAGAATGACTGCTCACTTTTGAAGAGCTATAGATGGCGGGATTAATAATAATAATAAAAAATTTTTTGGGGGGGTGTGCCCAGTCATTGTCAGAGTGTCCGGTATTTTTGTGGAAGACAGCTGGCAACCCTATTTGGCGGTGAAATTAAATATACCAAGATGGGCCTAGATCAATACTTTGGGTTGTCTACTACACTACACTTAAGCTAAAATTAACTCTAAAAGCTCCCTACATGCCCCCTAATTAACCCCTTCACTGCTGGGCATAAAGCACATGTGGTGCGCAGTGGCATTTAGCAGCCTTCTAATTACCAAAAAGCAACGCCAAAGCCATATAAGTCTGCTATTTCTGAACAAAGGGGATCCCAGAGAAGCATTTACAACCATTTATGCCATAATTGCATAAGTTGTTTGTAAATAATTTCCGTGAGAAAAATACATTTTGTGAAAAAAATAAACATTTTTTTTTTATTTGATCGCATTTGGCGGTGAAATGGTGGCATGAAATATACCAAAATGGGCCTAGATCAATACTTTGGGATGTCTACTAAAAAAAAAATATATACATGTCAATGGCTATTCAGAGATTCCTGACAGATATCAGGGTTCCAATGTAACTAGCGCTAATTTTGAAAAAAAAGTGGTTTGGAAATAGCAAAGTGCTACTTGTATTTATGGCCCTATAACTTGCAAAAAAAGCAAAGAACATGTAAACATTGGGTATTTCTAAACTCAGGACAAAATTTAGAAAATATTTAGCATGGGTGTTTTTTTGGTGGTTGCAGATATGTAACAGATTTTTGGGGTCAAAGTAAGAAAAAGTGTGTTTTTTTCCATTTTTTCCTCATATTTTATTAAAAAAATTATAGTAAATTATAAGATATGATGAAAATAATGGTATCTTTAGAAAGTCCATTTAGTGGCGAGAAAAACTGTATATAATATGTGTGGGTACAGTAAATGAGTATATAATATGTGTGGGTACAGTAATGAGTATATAATATGTGTGGGTACAGTAATGAGTATATAATATGTGTGAGTACAGTAATGAGTATATAATATGTGTGGGTACAGTAATGAGTATATAATATGTGTGGGTACAGTAAATGAGTATATAATATATGTGAGTACAGTAATGAGTATATAATATGTGTGAGTACAGTAATGAGTATATAATATGTGTGGGTACAGTAATGAGTATATAATATGTGTGGGTACAGTAAATGAGTATATAATATGTGTGAGTACAGTAAATGAGTATATAATATGTGTGGGTACAGTAAATGAGTATATAAACGGTATATAATATGTGTGGGTACAGTAAATGAGTATATAAACGGTATATAATATGTGTGGGTACAGTAATGAGTATATAAACTGTATATAATATGTGTGGGTACAGTAAATGAGTATATAAACGGTATATAATATGTGTGGGTACAGTAATGAGTATATAATATGTGTGGGTACAGTAATGAGTATATAATATGTGTGAGTACAGTAAATGAGTATATAATATGTGTGGGTACAGTAAATGAGTATATAAACGGTATATAATATGTGTGGGTACAGTAAATGAGTATATAAACGGTATATAATATGTGTGAGTACAGTAATGAGTATATAAACGGTATATAACATGTGTGTGTACAGTAATGAGTATATAAACGGTATATAATATGTGTAAGTACAGTAAATGAGTATATAAACGGTATATAATATGTGTGGGTACAGTAATGAGTATATAAACAGTATATAATATGTGTGAGTACAGTAAATGAGTATATAAACGGTATATAATATGTGTGGGTACAGTAAATGAGTATATAAACGGTATATAATATGTGTGTGTACAGTAAATGAGTATATAAACGGTATATAATATGTGTGGGTACAGTAAATGAGTATATAAACGGTATATAATATGTGTGTGTATAGTAAATGAGTATATAAACGGTATATAATATGTGTGGGTACAGTAAATGAGTATATAAACGGTATATAATATGTGTGGGTACAATAAATGAGTATATAAACGGTATATAATATGTGTGGGTACAGTAAATGAGTATATAAACGGTATATAATATGTGTGGGTACAGTAAATGAGTATATAAACGGTATATAATATGTGTGGGTACAGTAAATAAGTATATAAACGGTATATAATATGTGTGGGTACAGTAAATGAGTATATAAACGGTATATAATATGTGTGAGTACAGTAGTGAGTATATAAACGGTATATAATATGTGTGGGTACAGTAATGAGTATATAAACGGTATATAATATGTGTTGGTACAGTAAATGAGTATATAAACAGTATATAATATGTGTGGGTACAGTAAATGAGTATATAAACGGTATATAATATGTGTGAGTACAGTAAATGAGTATATAAACGGTATATAATATGTGTGGGTACAGTAATGAGTATATAAACGGTATATAATATGTGTGAGTACAGTAAATGAGTATATAAACGGTATATAATATGTGTAAGTACAGTAAATGAGTATATAAACGGTATATAATATGTGTGGGTACAGTAAATGAGTATATAATATGTGTGAGTACAGTAAATGAGTATATAAACGGTATATAATATGTGTGGGTACAGTAAATGAGTATATAAACGGTATATAATATGTGTGGGTACAGTAAATGAGTATATAAACGGTATATAATATGTGTGGGTACAGTAAATGAGTATATAAACGGTATATAATATGTGTGGGTACAGTAAATGAGTATATAAACGGTATATAATATGTGTGGGTACAGTAATGAGTATATAAACGGTATATAATATGTGTTGGTACAGTAAATGAGTATATAAACAGTATATAATATGTGTGGGTACAGTAAATGAGTATATAAACGGTATATAATATGTGTGGGTACAGTAATGAGTATATAAACGGTATATAATATGTGTTGGTACAGTAAATGAGTATATAAACAGTATATAATATGTGTGGGTACAGTAAATGAGTATATAAACGGTATATAATATGTGTGTGTACAGTAATGAGTATATAAACGGTATATAATATGTGTGAGTACAGTAAATGAGTATATAAATGGTATATAATATGTGTGGGTACAGTAAATGAGTATATAAACGGTATATAATATGTGTGGGTACAGTAATGAGTATATAAACAGTATATAATATGTGTGTGTGTACAGTAAATGAGTATATAAACGGTATATAATATGTGTGTGTACAGTAATGAGTATATAAACGGTATATAATATGTGTGGGTACAGTAAATGAGTATATAAACGGTATATACTATGTGTGAGTACAGTAAATGAGTATATAAACAGTATATAATATGTGTGAGTACAGTAAATGAGTATATAAACGGTATATAATATGTGTGTGTACAGTAAATGAGTATATAAACGGTATACAATATGTGTGGGTACAGTAAATGAGTATATAAACGGTATATAATATGTGTGGGTACAGTAATGAGTATATAAACAGTATATAATATGTGTGTGTACAGTAAATGAGTATATAAACGGTATACAATATGTGTGGGTACAGTAAATGAGTATATAAACGGTATATAATATGTGTGAGTACAGTAAATGAGTATAAAAACGGTATATAATATGTGTGGGTACAGTAATGAGTATATAAACGGTATATAATATGTGTGAGTACAGTAAATGAGTATATAAACGGTATATAATATGTGTGTGTACAGTAATGAGTATATAAACGGTATATAATATGTGTGTGTACAGTAAATGAGTATATAAACAGTATATAATATGTGTGAGTACAGTAAATGAGTATATAAACGGTATATAATATGTGTGGGTACAGTAAATGAGTATATAAACGGTATATAATATGTGTGTGTACAGTAAATGAGTATATAAACAGTATATAATATGTGTGTGTACAGTAATGAGTATATAAACGGTATATAATATGTGTGTGTACAGTAATGAGTATATAAACGGTATATAATATGTGTGGGTACAGTAAATGAGTATATAAACGGTATATAATATGTGTGTGTACAGTAATGAGTATATAAACGGTATATAATATGTGTGGGTACAGTAATGAGTATATAAACGGTATATAATATGTGTGAGTACAGTAAATGAGTATATAAACGGTATATAATATGTGTGAGTACAGTAAATGAGTATATAAACGGTATACAATATGTGTGGGTACAGTAAATGAGTATATAAACGGTATATAATATGTGTGAGTACAGTAAATGAGTATAAAAACGGTATATAATATGTGTGGGTACAGTAATGAGTATATAAACGGTATATACTATGTGTGAGTACAGTAAATGAGTATATAAACGGTATATAATATGTGTGGGTACAGTAAATGAGTATATAAACGGTATATAATATGTGTGTGTACAGTAAATGAGTATATAAACAGTATATAATATGTGCAGGTACAGTAAATGAGTATATAAACGGTATATAATATGTGTGGGTACAGTAATGAGTATATAAACGGTATATAATATGTGTGAGTACAGTAAATGAGTATATAAACGGTATATAATATGTGTAAGTACAGTAAATGAGTATATAAACGGTATATAATATGTGTGGGTACAGTAAATGAGTATATAATATGTGTGAGTACAGTAAATGAGTATATAAACGGTATATAATATGTGTGGGTACAGTAAATGAGTATATAAACGGTATATAATATGTGTGGGTACAGTAAATGACTATATAAACGGTATATAATATGTGTGGGTACAGTAATGAGTATATAAACGGTATATAATATGTGTGAGTACAGTAAATGAGTATATAATATGTGTGGGTACAGTAAATGAGTATATAATATGTGTGGGTACAATAATGAGTATATAATATGTGTGTGTACAGTAATGAGTATATAATATGTGTGGGTACAGTAATGAGTATATAATATGTGTGGGTACAGTAATGAGTATATAAACGGTATATAATATGTGTGAGTACAGTAGTGAGTATATAAACGGTATATAATATGTGTGGGTACAGTAAATGAGTATATAAACAGTATATAATATGTGTGGGTACAGTAATGAGTATATAAACGGTATATAATATGTGTGGGTACAGTAATGAGTATATAAACGGTATATAATATGTGTGGGTACAGTAATGAGTATATAAACGGTATATAATATGTGTGGGTACAGTAATGAGTATATAAACGGTATATAATATGTGTGAGTACAGTAAATGAGTATATAATATGTGTGAGTACAGTAATGAGTATATAATATGTGTGGGTACAGTAAATGAGTATATAATATGTGTGGGTACAGTAAATGAGTATATAATATGTGTGAGTACAGTAATGAGTATATAATATGTGTGGGTACAGTAATGAGTATATAATATGTGTGGGTACAGTAATGAGTATATAATATGTGTGGCTACAGTAAATGAGTATATAAACGGTATATAATATGTGTGGGTACAGTAAATGAGTATATAAACGGTATATAATATGTGTGGGTACAGTAAATGAGTATATAAACGGTATATAATATGTGTGGGTACAGTAAATGAGTATATAAACGGTATATAATATGTGTAAGTACAGTAAATGAGTATATAAACAGTATATAATATGTGTGGGTACAGTAAATGAGTATATAAACGGTATATAATATGTGTGTGTACAGTAAATGAGTATATAAACGGTATATAATATGTGTGGGTACAGTAAATGAGTATATAAACGGTATATAATATGTATGGGTACAGTAAATGAGTATATAAACGGTATATAATATGTGTGTGTACAGTAAATGAGTATATAAACGGTATATAATATGTGTGGGTACAGTAAATGAGTATATAAACGGTATATAATATGTGTGGGTACAGTAAATGAGTATATAAACGGTATATAATATGTGTGGGTACAGTAAATGAGTATATAAACGGTATATAATATGTGTGAGTACAGTAAATGAGTATATAAACAGTATATAATATGTGTGAGTACAGTAAATGAGTATAAAAACGGTATATAATATGTGTGAGTACAGTAAATGAGTATATAAACGGTATATAATATGTGTGTGTACAGTAAATGAGTATATAAACGGTATATAATATGTGTGGGTACAGTAATGAGTATATAAACGGTATATAATATGTGTGGGTACAGTAATGAGTATATAAACGGTATATAATATGTGTGTGTACAGTAAATGAGTATATAAACGGTATATAATATGTGTGGGTACAGTAATGAGTATATAAACGGTATATAATATGTGTGGGTACAGTAATGAGTATATAAACGGTATATAATATGTGTGGGTACAGTAATGAGTATATAAACGGTATATAATATGTGTGAGTACAGTAAATGAGTATATAAACGGTATATAATATGTGTGTGTACAGTAAATGAGTATATAAACGGTATATAATATGTGTGTGTACAGTAAATGAGTATATAAACGGTATATAATATGTGTGAGTACAGTAATGAGTATATAAACAGTATATAATATTTGTGTGTACAGTAATGAGTATATAAACGGTATATAATATGTGTATGAGTACAGTAATGAGTATATAAACGGTATATAATATGTGTGAGTACAGTAAATGAGTATAAAAACGGTATATAATATGTGTGGGTACAGTAAATGAGTATATAAACGGTATATAATATGTGTGAGTACAGTAAATGAGTATATAAACGGTATATAATATGTGTAGGTACAGTAAATGAGTATATAAACGGTATATAATATGTGTGAGTACAGTAAATGAGTATATAAACGGTATATAATATGTGTAAGTACAGTAAATGAGTATATAAACGGTATATAATATGTGTGGGTACAGTAATGAGTATATAAACGGTATATAATATGTGTGGGTACAGTAAATGAGTATATAAACGGTATATAATATGTGTGAGTACAGTAAATGAGTATATAAACGGTATATAATATGTGTGAGTACAGTAGTGAGTATATAAACGGTATATAATATGTGTGGGTACAGTAAATGAGTATATAAACAGTATATAATATGTGTGGGTACAGTAATGAGTATATAAACGGTATATAATATGTGTGGGTACAGTAATGAGTATATAAACGGTATATAATATGTGTGGGTACAGTAATGAGTATATAAATGGTATATAATATGTGTGGGTACAGTAATGAGTATATAAACGGTATATAATATGTGTGAGTACAGTAAATGAGTATATAATATGTGTGAGTACAGTAATGAGTATATAATATGTGTGGGTACAATAATGAGTATATAATATGTGTGGGTACAGTAATGAGTATATAATATGTGTGAGTACAGTAATGAGTATATAATATGTGTGAGTACAGTAATGAGTATATAATATGTGTGGGTACAGTAATGAGTATATAATATGTGTGAGTACAGTAATGAGTATATAATATGTGTGGGTACAGTAATGAGTATATAATATGTGTGAGTACAGTAATGAGTATATAATATGTGTGGGTACAGTAATGAGTATATAATATGTGTGAGTACAGTAATGAGTATATAATATGTGTGAGTACAGTAATGAGTATATAATATGTGTGGGTACAGTAATGAGTATATAATATGTGTGAGTACAGTAAATGAGTATATAATATGTGTGAGTACAGTAATGAGTATATAATATGTGTGAGTACAGTAATGAGTATATAATATGTGTGGGTACAATAATGAGTATATAATATGTGTGGGTACAGTAATGAGTATATAATATGTGTGAGTACAGTAATGAGTATATAATATGTGTGAGTACAGTAATGAGTATATAATATGTGTGGGTACAGTAATGAGTATATAATATGTGTGAGTACAGTAATGAGTATATAATATGTGTGGGTACAGTAATGAGTATATAATATGTGTGAGTACAGTAATGAGTATATAATATGTGTGGGTACAGTAATGAGTATATAATATGTGTGAGTACAGTAATGAGTATATAATATGTGTGGGTACAGTAATGAGTATATAATATGTGTGGGTACAGTAATGAGTATATAATATGTGTGGCTACAGTAAATGAGTATATAATATGTGTGGGTACAGTAATGAGTATATAATATGTGTGGGTACAGTAATGAGTATATAATATGTGTGAGTACAGTAATGAGTATATAATATGTGTGAGTACAGTAAATAAGTATATAATATGTGTGAGTACAGTAAATAAGTATATAATATGTGTGAGTACAGTAATGAGTATATAATATGTGTGAGTACAGTAATGAGTATATAATATGTGTGGGTACAGTAATGAGTATATAATATGTGTGAGTACAGTAATGAGTATATAATATGTGTGGGTACAGTAATGAGTATATAATATGTGTGAGTACAGTAATGAGTATATAATATGTGTGGGTACAGTAATGAGTATATAATATGTGTGGGTACAGTAATGAGTATATAATATGTGTGGCTACAGTAAATGAGTATATAATATGTGTGGGTACAGTAATGAGTATATAATATGTGTGGGTACAGTAATGAGTATATAATATGTGTGAGTACAGTAAATAAGTATATAATATGTGTGAGTACAGTAATGAGTATATAATATGTGTGGGTACAGTAATGAGTATATAATATGTGTGGCTACAGTAAATGAGTATATAATATGTGTGGGTACAGTAATGAGTATATAATATGTGTGGGTACAGTAATGAGTATATAATATGTGTGGCTACAGTAAATGAGTAAGAGGAAAATATAGCCCTGGTCCTTAAAGGGACATGAAACCCACATTTTTTATTTCATGATTTAGAAAGAGCATGCAATTTTAAACAACTTTCTAATTTACTTCTATTATCTAATTTGCTTCACTTTCTTGGTATACTTTGCTGAAAAGCATATCTAGATAGGCTCAGTAGCTGCTGATTGGTTGCTGCACATTGATGCCTCCTGTTATTGGCTCACCCATGTGCATTGCTATTTCTTCAACAAAGGATATCTGAAGAATGAAGCAAATTAGATAATAAAAGTAAATAGGAGTGTTGTTTAAAATTGTATTATCTACTTGAATCCTGAAATAAAATTGTTGGGTTTAGTGTCCCTTTAAGGGTAAGAAAATGTAACAATGATCTGGTCACTAAGGGGTTAATGTTCATTCACAGTGGTTACCTAATAAAAAAGCTTTGAGTGGAAGTCACATGCTTCCTGTCTAGAGTGGAGCTCCAGTCTGCAGATAGACTACTTTGGAACGCTGGATGCGCTTGCCGAGCCCGGCCTATGAGTTTATGTTATAAAGCATTATGGGTAATTTTACCAGTAGTAAAGATGGCGATGATCGCTGCTGTAATATCGATACCAATTCCTTGTGTATAAACGACCAATCAGCACGACCGGAATTTATGTACACGCCCACTGATTGCGCTGAGTTGTCAAACAGTTGTGTCCAGTTTCGCATTTCTCATTGGCTGCCTGCCCTGTCAATTACCAGAATTCTTGTTTATTTTAAGACAAGTTTATTATTGGTCACTTCTATAGGATTGTTTTCCCTGCATTTGGATTGGTCAGAATACGCTACAACTGGAATCTGATTTGATGATCAATTCTTCTTTGATTTGAGTTGTCGAGCTATACGCGGCCTTTTATAATTGACACTTTAATTGTCCTATCATGAGCCGGTTCCCTAGCCACCTCACACTATGATTAGTCAGTGCTGTCCAGCCCCTTGCTTGTGATTGGCTGCGCCTATATTAATGGCTCAACGCCGGGCTGCTCGATACTTGCGCCCCCCAGCTGGGGTCCCTGTGTCCAGGAGCCCGACCTATCGCTCCTTACTGGTGCTGGGCGCCGGGGTCTTATTGGGGGCCGCGCTACTGCTCTGGGAGGCCGGTGGCGGAGCTCAGGAAAAGGCTGTGGAGAGGGGGAGACAGGTGAGAGGGGAGTGACCGGTGAGAGGGGCTAGTGAGTGACAGGGGGTAGTGACCACTGAGTGACAGGTGAGAGGGGAGTTACTAGTGAGTGAGAGGGGAGTTACTAGTGAGTGAGAGGGGAGTTACTAGTGAGTGACAGGTGAGAGGGGAGTTACTAGTGAGTGAGAGGGGAGTTACTAGTGAGGGACAGGTGAGAGGGGAGTTACTAGTGAGTGAGAGGGGAGTTACTAGTGAGTGACAGGTGAGAGGGGAGTTACTAGTGAGTGAGAGGGGAGTTACTAGTGAGGGACAGGTGAGAGGGGAGTTACTAGTGAGGGACAGGTGAGAGGGGAGTTACTAGTGAGTGAGAGGGGAGTTACTAGTGAGTGACAGGTGAGAGGGGAGTTACTAGTGAGTGAGAGGGGAGTTACTAGTGAGGGACAGGTGAGAGGGGAGTTACTAGTGAGTGAGAGGGGAGTTACTAGTGAGTGAGAGGGGAGTTACTAGTGAGGGACAGGTGAGAGGGGAGTTACTAGTGAGGGACAGGTGAGAGGGGAGTTACTAGTGAGTGAGAGGGGAGTTACTAGTGAGGGACAGGTGAGAGGGGAGTTACTAGTGAGTGAGAGGGGAGTTACTAGTGAGGGACAGGTGAGAGGGGAGTTACTAGTGAGGGACAGGTGAGAGGGGAGTTACTAGTGAGTGAGAGGGGAGTTACTAGTGAGTGACAGGTGAGAGGGGAGTTACTAGTGAGTGACAGGGGGTAGTGACCACTGAGTGACAGGTGAGAGGGGAGTTACTAGTGAGTGAGAGGGGAGTTACTAGTGAGTGACAGGTGAGAGGGGAGTTACTAGTGAGTGACAGGTGAGAGGGGAGTTACTAGTGAGTGAGAGGGGAGTTACTAGTGAGTGACAGGTGAGAGGGGAGTTACTAGTGAGGGATAGGTGAGAGGGGAGTTACTAGTGAGGGACAGGTGAGAGGGGAGTTACTAGTGAGTGAGAGGGGAGTTACTAGTGAGTGACAGGTGAGAGGGGAGTTACTAGTGAGTGACAGGGGGTAGTGACCACTGAGTGACAGGTGAGAGGGGAGTTACTAGTGAGTGAGAGGGGAGTTACTAGTGAGTGACGAGTGAGAGGGGAGTTACTAGTGAGTGACAGGTGAGAGGGGAGTTACTAGTGAGTGAGAGGGGAGTTACTAGTGAGGGACAGGTGAGAGGGGAGTTACTAGTGAGTGAGAGGGGAGTTACTAGTGAGTGACAGGTGAGAGGGGAGTTACTAGTGAGTGACAGGGGGTAGTGACCACTGAGTGACAGGTGAGAGGGGAGTTACTAGTGAGTGAGAGGGGAGTTACTAGTGAGTGACAGGTGAGAGGGGAGTTACTAGTGAGTGACAGGTGAGAGGGGAGTTACTAGTGAGTGAGAGGGGAGTTACTAGTGAGTGACAGGTGAGAGGGGAGTTACTAGTGAGGGATAGGTGAGAGGGGAGTTACTAGTGAGTGACAGGTGAGAGGGGAGTTACTAGTGAGTGAGAGGGGAGTTACTAGTGAGGGACAGGTGAGAGGGGAGTTACTAGTGAGGGACAGGTGAGAGGGGAGTTACTAGTGAGTGAGAGGGGAGTTACTAGTGAGTGACAGGTGAGAGGGGAGTTACTAGTGAGGGACAGGTGAGAGGGGAGTTACTAGTGAGTGAGAGGGGAGTTACTAGTGAGTGACAGGTGAGAGGGGAGTTACTAGTGAGTGACAGGGGGTAGTGACCACTGGGTGAGAGGGGAGTTACTAGTGAGTGAGAGGGGAGTTACTAGTGAGTGACAGGTGAGAGGGGAGTTACTAGTGAGTGACAGGTGAGAGGGGAGTTACTAGTGAGTGAGAGGGGAGTTACTAGTGAGTGACAGGTGAGAGGGGAGTTACTAGTGAGGGACAGGTGAGAGGGGAGTTACTAGTGAGGGACAGGTGAGAGGGGAGTTACTAGTGAGGGACAGGTGAGAGGGGAGTTACTAGTGAGTGACAGATGAGAGGGGAGTTACTAGTGAGTGACAGGTGAGAGGGGAGTTACTAGTGAGTGAGAGGGGAGTTACTAGTGAGTGAGAGGGGAGTTACTAGTGAGGGACAGGTGAGAGGGGAGTTACTAGTGAGGGACAGGTGAGAGGGGAGTTACTAGTGAGTGACAGGTGAGAGGGGGGAGTTACTAGTGAGGGATAGGTGAGAGGGGAGTTACTAGTGAGTGAGAGGGGAGTTACTAGTGAGTGACAGGTGAGAGGGGGGAGTTACTAGTGAGTGACAGGTGAGAGGGGGGAGTTACTAGTGAGTGACAGGTGAGAGGGGGGAGTTACTAGTGAGTGACAGGTGAGAGGGGGGAGTTACTAGTGAGTGACAGGTGAGAGGGGAGTTACTAGTGAGTGAGAGATGAGAGGGGAGTTACTAGTGAGGGACAGGTGAGAGGGGAGTTACTAGTGAGGGACAGGTGAGAGGGGAGTTACTAGTGAGTGACAGGTGAGAGGGGGGAGTTACTAGTGAGGGATAGGTGAGAGGGGAGTTACTAGTGAGTGAGAGGGGAGTTACTAGTGAGTGAGAGGGGGAGTTACTAGTGAGTGACAGGTGAGAGGGGAGTTACTAGTGAGGGATAGGGGGTAGTGACCACTGAGTGACAGGTGAGAGGGGAGTTACTAGTGAGTGACAGGTGAGAGGGGAGTTACTAGTGAGTGACAGGTGAGAGGGGAGTTACTAGTGAGGGATAGGGGGTAGTGACCACTGAGTGACAGGAGAGAGGGAAGTTACTAGTGAGGGACAGGTGAGAGGGGAGTTACTAGTGAGTGACAGGTGAGAGGGGGGAGTTACTAGTGAGTGACAGGTGAGAGGGGGGAGTTACTAGTGAGTGACAGGTGAGAGGGGGGAGTTACTAGTGAGTGACAGGTGAGAGGGGAGTTACTAGTGAGTGACAGGTGAGAGGGGAGTTACTAGTGAGTGAGAGGGGAGTTACTAGTGAGTGACAGGTGAGAGGGGAGTTACTAGTGAGTGAGAGGGGAGTTACTAGTGAGTGACAGATGAGAGGGGAGTTACTAGTGAGTGACAGATGAGAGGGGAGTTACTAGTGAGTGACAGGTGAGAGGGGAGTTACTAATGAGTGACAGGTGAGAGGGGAGTTACTAGTGAGTGACAGGTGAGAGGGGGGAGTTACTAGTGAGTGACAGGTGAGAGGGGGGAGTTACTAGTGAGTGACAGGTGAGAGGGGGGAGTTACTAGTGAGTGACAGGTGAGAGGGGGGAGTTACTAGTGAGGGATAGGTGAGAGGGGAGTTACTAGTGAGTGACAGGTGAGAGGGGAGTTACTAGTGAGAGGGGAGTTACTAGTGAGTGAGAGGGGAGTTACTAGTGAGGGATAGGGGGTAGTGACCACTGAGTGACAGGTGAGAGGGGAGTTACTAGTGAGTGACAGGTGAGAGGGGAGTTACTAGTGAGTGACAGGTGAGAGGGGAGTTACTAGTGAGGGATAGGGGGTAGTGACCACTGAGTGACAGGAGAGAGGGAAGTTACTAGTGAGGGACAGGTGAGAGGGGAGTTACTAGTGAGGGACAGGTGAGAGGGGAGTTACTAGTGAGGGACAGGTGAGAGGGGAGTTACTAGTGAGGGACAGGTGAGAGGGGAGTTACTAGTGAGGGACAGGTGAGAGGGGAGTTACTAGTGAGGGACAGGTGAGAGGGGAGTTACTAGTGAGTGAGAGGGGAGTTACTAGTGAGTGACAGGTGAGAGGGGAGTTACTAGTGAGTGACAGGTGAGAGGGGAGTTACTAGTGAGTGAGAGGGGAGTTACTAGTGAGTGACAGGTGAGAGGGGAGTTACTAGTGAGTGAGAGGGGAGTTACTAGTGAGTGACAGGTGAGAGGGGAGTTACTAGTGAGTGACAGGTGAGAGGGGAGTTACTAGTGAGTGACAGGTGAGAGGGGAGTTACTAGTGAGTGACAGGTGAGAGGGGAGTTACTAGTGAGAGGGGAGTTACTAGTGAGTGAGAGAGGAGTTACTAGTGAGTGACAGGTGAGAGGGGAGTTACTAGTGAGTGACAGGTGAGAGGGGAGTTACTAGTGAGTGAGAGGGGAGTTACTAGTGAGTGACAGGTGAGAGGGGAGTTACTAGTGAGTGAGAGGGGAGTTACTAGTGAGTGACAGGTGAGAGGGGGGAGTTACTAGTGAGGGATAAGTGAGAGGGGAGTTACTAGTGAGTGACAGGTGAGAGGGGCTAGTGAGTGACAGGGGGTAGTGACCACTGAGTGACAGGTGAGAGGGGAGTTACTAGTGAGTTACTAGTGAGTGAGAGGGGAGTTACTAGTGAGTGACAGGTGAGAGGGGAGTTACTAGTGAGTGACAGGTGAGAGGGGAGTTACTAGTGAGTGAGAGGGGAGTTACTAGTGAGTGACAGGTGAGAGGGGAGTTACTAGTGAGTGACAGGTGAGAGGGGAGTTACTAGTGAGTGACAGGTGAGAGGGGAGTTACTAGTGAGTGACAGGTGAGAGGGGAGTTACTAGTGAGTGAGAGGGGAGTTACTAGTGAGTGACAGGTGAGAGGGGAGTTACTAGTGAGTGAGAGGGGAGTTACTAGTGAGTGACAGGTGAGTTACTAGTGAGTGACAGGTGAGTTACTAGTGAGTGACAGGTGAGAGGGGAGTTACTAGTGAGTGACAGGTGAGAGGGGAGTTACTAGTGAGTGACAGGTGAGAGGGGAGTTACTAGTGAGTGACAGGTGAGAGGGG
Organism: Bombina bombina; assembly: GCF_027579735.1. NCBI lineage: Eukaryota > Metazoa > Chordata > Amphibia > Anura > Bombinatoridae > Bombina > Bombina bombina. Next base: position 14,056 of record NW_026511011.1, on the reverse strand, counting down.
AGTTACTAGTGAGTGACAGGTGAGAGGGGAGTTACTAGTGAGTGAGAGGGGAGTTACTAGTGAGTGAGAGGGGAGTTACTAGTGAGTGAGAGGGGAGTTACTAGTGAGTGAGAGGGGGGAGTTACTAGTGAGTGAGAGGGGGGAGTTACTAGTGAGTGAGAGGGGGGAGTTACTAGTGAGTGACAGGGGGGAGTTACTAGTGAGTGACAGGTGAGAGGGGGGAGTTACTAGTGAGTGACAGGTGAGAGGGGGGAGTTACTAGTGAGTGAGAGGGGAGTTACTAGTGAGTGACAGGTGAGAGGGGGGAGTTACTAGTGAGTGAGAGGGGAGTTACTAGTGAGTGACAGGTGAGAGGGGGGAGTTACTAGTGAGTGAGAGGGGGGGAGTTACTAGTGAGTGAGAGGGGGGAGTTACTAGTGAGTGAGAGGGGGGAGTTACTAGTGAGTGAGAGGGGGGAGTTACTAGTGAGTGACAGGTGAGAGGGGGGAGTTACTAGTGAGTGACAGGTGAGAGAGGGGAGTTACTAGTGAGTGACAGGTGAGAGAGGGGAGTTACTAGTGAGTGACAGGTGAGAGGGGGGAGTTAGTAGTGAGTGACAGGTGAGAGGGGGGAGTTACTAGTGAGTGACAGGTGAGAGGGGGGAGTTACTAGTGAGTGAGAGGGGGGAGTTACTAGTGAGTGAGAGGGGGGAGTTACTAGTGAGTGAGAGGGGGGAGTTACTAGTGAGTGAGAGGGGGGAGTTACTAGTGAGTGAGAGGGGGGAGTTACTAGTGAGTGAGAGGGGGGAGTTACTAGTGAGTGAGAGGGGGGAGTTACTAGTGAGTGAGAGGGGGGGAGTTACTAGTGAGTGACAGGTGAGAGAGGGGAGTTACTAGTGAGTGACAGGTGAGAGAGGGGAGTTACTAGTGAGTGACAGGTGAGAGGGGGGAGTTACTAGTGAGTGACAGGTGAGAGGGGGGAGTTACTAGTGAGTGACAGGTGAGAGGGGGGAGTTACTAGTGAGTGACAGGTGAGAGGGGGGAGTTACTAGTGAGTGACAGGTGAGAGGGGGGAGTTACTAGTGAGTGACAGGTGAGAGGGGGGAGTTACTAGTGAGTGACAGGTGAGAGGGGGGAGTTACTAGTGAGTGACAGGTGAGAGGGGGGAGTTACTAGTGAGTGACAGGTGAGAGGGGAGTTACTAGTGAGTGACAGGAGAGAGGGGGGAGTTACTAGTGAGTGAGAGGGGAGTTACTAGTGAGTGACAGGTGAGAGGGGGGAGTTACTAGTGAGTGAGAGGGGAGTTACTAGTGAGTGACAGGTGAGAGGGGGGAGTTACTAGTGAGTGAGAGAGGGGAGTTACTAGTGAGTGAGAGGGGGGAGTTACTAGTGAGTGAGAGGGGGGAGTTACTAGTGAGTGAGAGGGGGGAGTTACTAGTGAGTGAGAGGGGGGAGTTACTAGTGAGTGAGAGGGGGGAGTTACTAGTGAGTGAGAGGGGGGAGTTACTAGTGAGTGAGAGAGGGGAGTTACTAGTGAGTGACAGGTGAGAGAGGGGAGTTACTAGTGAGTGACAGGTGAGAGAGGGGAGTTACTAGTGAGTGACAGGTGAGAGAGGGGAGTTACTAGTGAGTGAGAGGGGGGAGTTACTAGTGAGTGACAGGTGAGAGGGGGGGAGTTACTAGTGAGTGACAGGTGAGAGGGGGGAGTTACTAGTGAGTGACAGATGAGTTACTAGTGAGTGACAGATGAGTTACTAGTGAGTGAGAGGGGAGTTACTAGTGAGTGAGAGGGGAGTTACTAGTGAGTGACAGGTGAGAGGGGAGTTACTAGTGAGTGACAGGTGAGAGGGGAGTTACTAGTGAGTGACAGGTGAGAGGGGAGTTACTAGTGAGTGACAGGTGAGAGGGGAGTTACTAGTGAGTGACAGGTGAGAGGGGAGTTACTAGTGAGTGACAGGTGAGAGGGGAGTTACTAGTGAGTGACAGGTGAGAGGGGGGAGTTACTAGTGAGTGACAGGTGAGAGGGGGGAGTTACTAGTGAGTGACAGGTGAGAGGGGGGAGTTACTAGTGAGTGACAGGTGAGAGGGGAGTTACTAGTGAGTGACAGGTGAGAGGGGAGTTACTAGTGAGTGACAGGTGAGAGGGGAGTTACTAGTGAGTGACAGGAGAGAGGGGAGTTACTAGTGAGTGACAGGAGAGAGGGGAGTTACTAGTGAGTGACAGGTGAGAGGGGGGAGTTACTAGTGAGTGACAGGTGAGAGGGGAGTTACTAGTGAGTGAGAGGGGAGTTACTAGTGAGTGACAGGTGAGAGGGGGGAGTTACTAGTGAGTGAGAGGGGGGAGTTACTAGTGAGTGAGAGGGGGGAGTTACTAGTGAGTGAGAGGGGGGAGTTACTAGTGAGTGAGAGGGGGGAGTTACTAGTGAGTGAGAGAGGGGAGTTACTAGTGAGTGAGAGAGGGGAGTTACTAGTGAGTGACAGGTGAGAGGGGAGTTACTAGTGAGTGACAGGTGAGAGGGGGGAGTTACTAGTGAGTGACAGGTGAGAGGGGGGAGTTACTAGTGAGTGACAGGTGAGAGGGGTGAGTTACTAGTGAGTGACAGGTGAGTTACTAGTGAGTGAGAGGGGAGTTACTAGTGAGTGACAGGTGAGAGGGGGGAGTTACTAGTGAGTGAGAGGGGAGTTACTAGTGAGTGACAGGTGAGAGGGGGGAGTTACTAGTGAGTGACAGGTGAGAGGGGGGAGTTACTAGTGAGTGAGAGGGGAGTTACTAGTGAGTGAGGGGAGTTACTAGTGAGTGACAGGTGAGAGGGGGGAGTTACTAGTGAGTGACAGGTGAGTGAGAGGGGGGTTACTAGTGAGTGAGAGGGGGAGTTACTAGTGAGTGACAGGTGAGAGGGGGGAGTTACTAGTGAGTGACAGGTGAGAGGGGAGTTACTAGTGAGTGAGAGGGGAGTTACTAGTGAGTGACAGGTGAGAGGGGGGAGTTACTAGTGAGTGAGAGGGGGGGAGTTACTAGTGAGTGAGAGGGGGGAGTTACTAGTGAGTGAGAGGGGAGTTACTAGTGAGTGACAGGTGAGTGAGAGGGGAGTTACTAGTGAGTGAGAGGGGAGTTATTAGTGAGTGACAGGTGAGAGGGGGGAGTTACTAGTGAGTGAGAGGGGAGTTACTAGTGAGTGACAGGTGAGAGGGGGAGTTACTAGTGAGTGACAGGTGAGTAGGGGGGGAGTTACTAGTGAGTGAGAGGGGAGTTACTAGTGAATGAGAGGGGAGTTACTAGTGAGTGACAGGTGAGAGGGGGGGTTACTAGTGAGTGACAGGTGAGAGGGGGGGTTACTAGTGAGTGAGAGGGGAGTTACTAGTGAGTGACAGGTGAGAGGGGGGAGTTACTAGTGAGTGAGAGGGGGGAGGTTCTAGTGAGTGAGAGGGGGGAGGTTCTAGTGAGTGAGAGGGGGGAGTTACTAGTGAGTGAGAGGGGGGAGTTACTAGTGAGTGACAGGTGAGAGGGGGGAGTTACTAGTGAGTGAGGGGAGTTACTAGTGAGTGACAGGTGAGAGGGGGGAGTTACTAGTGAGTGACAGGTGAGTGAGAGGGGGGTTAATAGTGAGTGAGAGGGGAGTTATTAGTGAGTGACAGGTGAGAGGGGGGAGTTACTAGTGAGTGAGAGGGGAGTTACTAGTGAGTGACAGGTGAGAGGGGAGTTACTAGTGAGTGAGAGGGGAGTTACTAGTGAATGAGAGGGGAGTTACTAGTGAGTGACAGGTGAGAGGGGGAGTTACTAGTGAGTGACAGGTGAGAGGGGGGAGTTACTAGTGAGTGACAGGTGAGAGGGGGGAGTTACTAGTGAGTGAGAGGGGGGAGTTACTAGTGGGTGAGAGGGGGGAGTTACTAGTGGGTGAGAGGGGGGAGTTACTAGTGGGTGAGAGGGGGGAGTTACTAGTGGGTGAGAGGGGGGAGTTACTAGTGGGTGAGAGGGGGGAGTTACTAGTGGGTGAGAGGGGGGAGTTACTAGTGGGTGAGAGGGGGGAGTTACTAGTGGGTGAGAGGGGGGAGTTACTAGTGGGTGAGAGGGGGGAGTTACTAGTGGGTGAGAGGGGGGAGTTACTAGTGGGTGAGAGGGGGGAGTTACTAGTGGGTGAGAGGGGGGAGTTACTAGTGGGTGAGAGGGGGGAGTTACTAGTGGGTGAGAGGGGGGAGTTACTAGTGGGTGAGAGGGGGGAGTTACTAGTGGGTGAGAGGGGGGAGTTACTAGTGAGAGGGGAGTTACTAGTGAGTGAGGGGAGTTACTAGTGAGTGAGGGGAGTTACTAGTGAGTGACAGGTGAGTGAGAGGGGAGTTACTAGTGAGTGAGAGGGGAGTTACTAGTGAGTGAGAGGGGGAGTTACTAGTGAGTGACAGGTGAGAGGGGGGAGTTACTAGTGAGTGAGAGGGGAGTTACTAGTGAGTGAGGGGAGTTACTAGTGAGTGAGGGGAGTTACTAGTGAGTGACAGGTGAGTGAGAGGGGAGTTACTAGTGAGTGAGAGGGGAGTTACTAGTGAGTGAGAGGGGAGTTACTAGTGAGTGAGAGGGGAGTTACTAGTGAGTGAGAGGGGGGTTAATAGTGAGTGAGAGGGGAGTTATTAGTGAGTGACAGGTGAGAGGGGGGAGTTACTAGTGAGTGAGAGGGGGAGTTACTAGTGAGTGACAGGTGAGAGGGGGGAGTTACTAGTGAGTGAGAGGGGAGTTACTAGTGAGTGAGGGGAGTTACTAGTGAGTGACAGGTGAGTGAGAGGGGAGTTACTAGTGAGTGAGAGGGGAGTTACTAGTGAGTGAGAGGGGGAGTTACTAGTGAGTGACAGGTGAGAGGGGGGAGTTACTAGTGAGTGACAGGTGAGTGAGAGGGGAGTTACTAGTGAGTGAGAGGGGAGTTACTAGTGAGTGAGAGGGGAGTTACTAGTGAGTGAGAGGGGGGTTAATAGTGAGTGAGAGGGGAGTTATTAGTGAGTGACAGGTGAGAGGGGGGAGTTACTAGTGAGTGAGAGGGGGAGTTACTAGTGAGTGAGAGGGGGAGTTACTAGTGAGTGACAGGTGAGAGGGGGGAGTTACTAGTGAGTGAGAGGGGAGTTACTAGTGAGTGACAGGTGAGTGAGAGGGGAGTTACTAGTGAGTGAGAGGGGAGTTACTAGTGAGTGAGAGGGGGAGTTACTAGTGAGTGACAGGTGAGAGGGGGGAGTTACTAGTGAGTGAGAGGGGAGTTACTAGTGAGTGAGGGGAGTTACTAGTGAGTGACAGGTGAGTGAGAGGGGAGTTACTAGTGAGTGAGAGGGGAGTTACTAGTGAGTGAGAGGGGGGTTAATAGTGAGTGAGAGGGGAGTTATTAGTGAGTGACAGGTGAGAGGGGGGAGTTACTAGTGAGTGAGAGGGGAGTTACTAGTGAGTGACAGGTGAGAGGGGGAGTTTCTAGTGAGTGACAGGTGAGAGGGGGGAGTTACTAGTGAGTGACAGGTGAGAGGGGGGAGTTACTAGTGAGTGACAGGTGAGAGGGGGGAGTTACTAGTGGGTGAGAGGGGGGAGTTACTAGTGGGTGAGAGGGGGGAGTTACTAGTGGGTGAGAGGGGGGGAGTTACTAGTGAGCCCAGAGGCAGAACTTTTTTCACTTTCTGGGATGACATTTTTTTAGTGAATTTTTTTTTAAATTAGGCAGTTAAACTAAACACCAATTCAATTGCAACGTGTCAGTAAAATGGAGAATAAAGCACTATTTAAAGTTTTATAATATAGTGCAGTAGTTGAAAATTGCATTGCAAATTAGCTGCAGACATAGTCTAACATAGAAGTAGTAATAAAAAAGGTGCATTGCTCATACAAACGTCTTACATGCAGAAAAAAAAACAGCTTTGCAGACAGTTAAAGGCCAGAGGATGAGCTTGAAACAATCTCTGAGAGCCAATCAATCAATGCACTACTGCTTTGCAGTGCTACTGCATATTTCACTGTTTACTTAAAACAGTACTTTGCTCGGGATGAACTGTGATAAGGAAAACTTACACAGACAGTGCAGCCAGAGAACAGCTCTGTTTGAAGAGAACAGCCTAATGTGGAGCAGCACTGAAAAGTTAAATCGCTAATTCCTGCATGTATCCTGTTCTTTCTGCAGACATGCTGCATTTTCTGCGATGACATCTCAGATCACTGCATGTTCTGCCTTGGGGCTAGTGAGTGACAGGGGGTAGTGACCACTGAGTGATAGGTGAGAGGGGGAGTGACCAGTGAGTGACAGGTGAGAGGGGGGAGTAACAAATGAACGACAGGTAAGAGGAGGAGGGGCAAGTTAATGGCAGGTGAGAGGGGATGAGTGACAGGTGAGAGTGACCAGTGAGAGGGGGAGTGACCAGTGCGCGACAAGTGAAAAGGGGGGGGGGTGAGAAGTGAAAGGGCGGAGTGACCAGTGAATGACAGGTGAGAGGGGGGAGTGACAAATGAATGACAGGTTAGAGGGGGATTGACCAGTGAGTGACAGGGCACAGTGGGGGAGTGACCAGTGAGTGACAGGTCACAGTGGGGGAGTGACCAGTGAGTGACAGGTCACAGTGGGGGAGTGACCAGTGAGGGACAGGTCACAGTGGGGGAGTGACCAGTGAGGGACAGGTCACAGTGGGGGAGTGACCAGTGAGGGACAGGTCACAGTGGGGGAGTGACCAGTGAGGGACAGGTCACAGTGGGGGAGTGACCAGTGAGGGACAGGTCACAGTGGGGGAGTGACCAGTGAGGGACAGGTCACAGTGGGGGAGTGACCAGTGAGGGACAGGTCACAGTGGGGGAGTGACCAGTGAGGGACAGGTCACAGTGGGGGAGTGACTAGTGAGTGAGAGGGGGAAGTGACAGGTGAAGAGGGTGAGTGACAGGTTAGAGAGGGGAGTGACAAATGAATGACATGTTAGAGGGGGAGTGACCAGTGAGTAATCGGTAAGAAGGGGGGGAGACAGATGAGGGAGGGTAAGTGATGGGTGGAAGGTGAGTAAGAGAAGGAAGTGAGTGGGGGAAAGAGGTGAGGGGCAGGTAAGTAGGAGGATGGAAGTTAGTGACAGATGAGTGGGGGGCATGTGAGTGGTGGGGTAAGGAAGATGTGTAGGAGGGAAGTGTTAGGTGAGTTGAGGAGACACAGGAAGGTGAGAGACAGGTTGTGGAGAAATGAGAAAGATGATGGAGGGATGTGAGTAGGGGGTGCGAGTTACGGATGAGAGAGGTTTGCTAGGAGTGAGTTATGGGGATGTAAGATTTGGAATCAGAGTTGGGTGGAGGAGACAGTTAGGAGAAACATTTGGGAGGGGGGTAGGTTACAGGGGGGAAGGCTGAGGTGTTCTCTAATCCGTCTGTTACAGAATGCCCCCAGCAGTCTCTCCAGCAGTCTCCTTAAACAGCTGGTGTCCAGAGTAGATGAGAAGCGTCTGTGGTCGTCCTTCCTGACACCAATGCTTATTGAGAGATCACCGGGGAGTCCAGGGAACCGAGCAGTGAGAGAGGTGAGTGACCTCTCTTGTCTAGGAAACCTCTCCCTTATCCTCCTACCTGTAATCTGTAAACCTCTCCCTTATCCTCCTACCTGTAATCTGTAAACCTCTCCCTTATCCCCCCTACCTGTAATCTGTAAACCTCTCCCTTATCCCCCCTACCTGTAATCTGTAATCCTCTCTCTTATCCCCCCTACCTGTAATCTGTAATCCTCTCTTATCCCCCCTACCTGTAATCCGTAAACCTCTCCCTTATCCCCCCTACCTGTAATCTGTAAACCTCTCCCTAATCCCCCCTACCTGTAATCTGTAAACCTCTCCCTAATCCCCCCTACCTGTAATCTGTAAACCTCTCCCTTATCCCCCCTACCTGTAATCTGTAAACCTCTCCCTTATCCCCCCCTACCTGTAATCTATAAACCTCTCCCTTATCCCTCCTACCTGTAATCTGTAATCCTCTCCCTTATCCCCCCTACCTGTAATCTGTAATCCTCTCCCTTATCCCCCCTACCTGTAATCTGTAAACCTCTCCATTATCCTCCCTACCTGTAATCTGTAAACCTCTCCATTATCCCCCCTACCTGTAATCTGTAAACCTATCCCTTATCCCCCCCTACCTGTAATCTGTAATCCTCTCCCTTATCCCCCTACCTGTAATCTATAAACCTCTCCCTTATCCTCCCTACCTGTAATCTGTAATCCTCTCCCTTATCCCCCCTACCTGTAATCTGTAAACCTCTCCCTTATCCCCCCTACCTGTAATCTATAAACCTCTCCCTTATCCCCCCCTACCTGTAATCTGTAATCCTCTCCCTTATCCCCCTAACTGTAATCTGTAATCCTCTCTTATCCCCCCCTACCTGTAATCTGTAATCCTCTCTCTTATCCCCCCTACCTGTAATCTGTAATCCTCTCTCTTATCCCCCCTACCTGTAATCTGTAATCCTCTCTCTTATCCCCCTACCTGTAATCTGTAATCCTCTCTCTTATCCCCCCTACCTGTAATCTGTAATCCTCTCTTATCCCCCTACCTGTAATCTGTAATCCTCTCCCTTATCCCCCTACCTGTAATCTGTAATCCTCTCTCTTATCCCCCCTACCTGTAATCTATAAACCTCTCCCTTATCCCTCCTACCTGTAATCTGTAAACCTCTCCCTTATCCCCCCTACCTGTAATCTGTAATCCTCTCTCTTATCCCCCCTACCTGTAATCTGTAATCCTCTCTCTTATCCCCCCTACCTGTAATCCGTAAACCTCTCCCTTATCCCCCCCTACCTGTAATCTGTAAACCTCTCCCTAATCCCCCCTACCTGTAATCTGTAAACCTCTCCCTAATCCCCCCTACCTGTAATCTGTAAACCTCTCCCTTATCCCCCCTACCTGTAATCTGTAAACCTCTCCCTTATCCCTCCTACCTGTAATCTGTAAACCTCTCCCTTATCCCTCCTACCTGTAATCTGTAAACCTCTCCCTTATCCCCCCTACCTGTAATCTGTAAACCTCTCCCTTATCCCCCCCTACCTGTAATCTGTAAACCTCTCCCTTATCCCCCCTACCTGTAATCCGTAATCCTCTCCCTTATCCCCCCTACCTGTAATCCGTAAACCTCTCCCTTATCCCCCCTACCTGTAATCTGTAAACCTCTCCCTTATCCCTCCTACCTGTAATCTGTAAACCTCTCTTATCCCCCTACCTGTAATCTGTAATCCTCTCTCTTATCCCCCTACCTGTAATCTGTAATCCTCTCTCTTATCCCCCTACCTGTAATCTGTAAACCTCTCCCTTATCGCCCCTACCTGTAATCTGTAAACCTCTCCCTTATCCCCCCTACCTGTAATCTGTAAACCTCTCCCTTATCCCCCCTACCTGTAATCTGTAAACCTCTCCCTTATCCCCCTACCTGTAATCTGTAAACCTCTCCCTTATCCCCCCCTACCTGTAATCTGTAAACCTCTCCCTTATCCCCCCCACCTGTAATCTGTAAACCTCTCCCTTATCCCCCCTACCTGTAATCTGTAAACCTCTCCCTTATCCCCCCTACCTGTAATCTGTAAACCTCTCCCTTATCCCCCCTACCTGTAATCTGTAAACCTCTCCCTTATCCCCCCTACCTGTAATCTGTAATCCTCTCTTATCCCCCCTACCTGTAATCTGTAATCCTCTCCCTTATCCCCCCTACCTGTAATATGTAAACCTCTCCCTTATCCCCCCTACCTGTAATCTGTAATCCTCTCTTATCCCCCCTACCTGTAATCTGTAATCCTCTCCCTTATCCCCCCTACCTGTAATATGTAAACCTCTCCCTTATCCCCCCTACCTGTAATCTGTAAACCTCTCCCTTATCCCCCCTACCTGTAATCTGTAAACCTCTCCCTTATCCCCCCTACCTGTAATCTGTAATCCTCTCTTATCCCCCCTACCTGTAATCTGTAATCCTCTCCCTTATCCCCCCTACCTGTAATCTGTAAACCTCTCCCTTATCCCCCCTACCTGTAATCTGTAATCCTCTCTTATCCCCCTACCTGTAATCTGTAATCCTCTCCCTTATCCCCCCTACCTGTAATATGTAAACCTCTCCCTTATCCCCCCTACCTGTAATCTGTAATCCTCTCCCTTATCCCCCCTACCTGTAATCTGTAAACCTCTCCCTTATCCCCCCTACCTGTAATCCGTAAACCTCTCCCTTATCCCCCCTACCTGTAATATGTAAACCTCTCCCTTATCCCCCCTACCTGTAATCTGTAAACCTCTCCCTTATCCCCCCTACCTGTAATCTGTAAACCTCTCCCTTATCCCCCCTACCTGTAATCTGTAAACCTCTCCCTTATCCCCCTACCTGTAATCCTCTCTCTTATCCCCCTACCTGTAATCTGTAATCCTCTCCCTTATCCCCCTACCTGTAATATGTAAACCTCTCCCTTATCCCCCCTACCTGTAATCTGTAAACCTCTCTCTTATCCCCCCTACCTGTAATCTGTAAACCTCTCCCTTATCCCCCCTACCTGTAATCTGTAAACCTCTCCCTTATCCCCCCCTACCTGTAATCTGTAAACCTCTCCCTTATCCCCCCCTACCTGTAATCTGTAAACCTCTCCCTTATCCCCCCCTACCTGTAATCTGTAAACCTCTCCCTTATCCCCCCCCTACCTGTAATCTGTAAACCTCTCCCTTATCCCCCCCCCTACCTGTAATCCGTAAACCTCTCCCTTATCCCTCCTAGCAGTAATCTTCCAGTTTCTCTGTTATCCCCCCATCTGTAATCTGTGTCCCAGTCCCTTCTCCCCAGTTACATGCAAGCATGTCCTTTCCCTCCGTTGAGCCAGTCCCTTAACATTCCCTATTACCTTTGAACCTCTTTACCTTATGACCTTTTGTTCTTTGACCTTCAAACATGTCCCTTTCCCCGTTATTTGTGTTTCCCCCCGATGAGCATTTCCCTTCTATGTTTGACTTGTGCCTTCCCTGATTACCTACAATCTTAGAGACATTAAACACTAAATACATTTTATAAGCATAGTGTTGTATTTATACCCGGCCTCCCACTAGTCATGGGTGGCGCCATGTTGAATTCTAGGCGTCATTGTATTCCAGTGCTGATGTATGTGCAGTAACTCTCTTTTTCAGATTCCTGCGGTGTAACCGAGGTTCCATAATGGCAGCACCCATAATTAGAGTGAGGTGCATGAGATGTGTTTAGTGTTTCTTTAACCTTTACTCCTGTGATCTGCAAACTTGTTCTATCCCCATGACTTCCAAATCTGTCCTTTCCTCCTTACCTGACATGACCTTTCCCTTCATTCCCGTATGACTTGCAAGTAGACCATTCCCCTTGTGACCTACAAGCCTGTCCCCTCCAGAGTGACACAGTTTCCTTGATGTCTGTCCCCAGCTTATCTCCAATCACCTGCGGTCTCTGTCTTCAAGGTGGGTTGTCGACTTGGACCTGTTTGACTCTGTGACCCCTCGTGGTACATTACCTTTTGGGAATGTGGTAGCCACATTAGATCCCTCTGCTAGTCGCCGTCTGGTGCTTGCCTGCCATCTGGATTCCAAGTGGTTCCCTGTAGACAAGAGAGGACGTCCTTTTGTTGGCGCCACTGACTCTGCTGTCCCCTGTGCTCTCATACTAGAGGTTGTCACCGCTCTGGACACTTTGCTTGGGGAGCATAAGAAGAAGGTGAATTTTGTCTTCTAGACCGATCTATCCTCCAAGAAATCATGAAATGTATTATTATCTGGTTCCATGTTTTGTTAATACCTTTTGCATGGCCTCATGTCAGTATTTATTACCACTAACCTTTTAAAGAATGACCATATTGCCTCCAGTGGTATTAGTATAGAACCTCATGACCCTCAGTACTCATGACCACTGACCTATTGACAGTGTTCTGATTATCCCTGCATGGTCCAGTGTCTGGATTGTTGACCTTTTTTGTCAATGACCAAATGACCTTTGTGTGGTCTATTACCACTATCCCATTGACAATGATCAGATGCCCTCTGACTTGCCTTGGTTTAGTAGTATTGACCACTGACATTTGTTTTTGTTGATGTCCATGTGACCTCAGTGTAATCTGTGAGTAGTCAGGTCCCTTAAAGGGGTAGTCTAGTCAAAATAAAACTTTCACGATTCAGATAGAGCATGCAGTTTTAAGTACCTTCGTAACTCCTTTTTATATCAATTTTTCTTTGTTCTCTTGGTATCTTTTTTTTTGAAAGAACAATAACGTAAGCTTAGGAGCTAGTCCATTTTGGGTTCAGCACCCTGGATAGCGCTTGCTGATTGGTGGCTACATTTAGACACCAATCAGCAGGCGCTACCCAGGTGCTGAACCAAAAATGGGCTGGCTCCTAAACTTACATTCTTTCTTTTTTTCAAATAAAGATACCAAAAGAATGAAGAAAAATTTATAATAGGAGTATATTTGAAAGTTGCTTAAAATTTCATGCTCTATCTAAATCATGAAAGTTTAATTTTGACTAGACTGTCCCTTTAACCTTTTGGACATTGACCTAGTGACCTTCCATTGCTTGGCGATGACCTTTTCTGTAATTAGTCATAACTTTTAACCGTTTGTCAATGACAGACTGACCTATGCTGTTGTCGGGTAATGACAGACTGACCTATGCTGTTGTCAGGTAATGACAGACTGACCTATGCTGTTGTCGGGTAATGACAGACTGACCTATGCTGTTGTCAGGTAATGACAGACTGACCTATGCTGTTGTCGGGTAATGAGTTATAACCTCTTGTTAATGACAGACTGACCTATGCTGTTGTCAGGTAATGACAGACTGACCTATGCTGTTGTCAGGTAATGACAGACTGACCTATGCTGTTGTCAGGTAATGACAGACTGACCTATGCTGTTGTCGGGTAATGACAGACTGACCTATGCTGTTGTCGGGTAATGACAGACTGACCTATGCTGTTGTCGGGTAATGACAGACTGACCTATGCTGTTGTCAGGTAATGACAGACTGACCTATGCTGTTGTCAGGTAATGACAGACTGACCTATGCTGTTGTCGGGTAATGACAGACTGACCTATGCTGTTGTCAGGTAATGACAGACTGACCTATGCTGTTGTCGGGTAATGACAGACTGACCTATGTTGTTGTCGGGTAATGACAGACTGACCTATGTTGTTGTCGGGTAATGACAGACTGACCTATGCTGTTGTCGGGTAATGACAGACTGACCTATGCTGTTGTCGGGTAATGACAGACTGACCTATGCTGTTGTCGGGTAATGACAGACTGACCTATGCTGTTGTCGGGTAATGACAGACTGACCTATGCTGTTGTCGGGTAATGACAGACTGACCTATGCTGTTGTCGGGTAATGACAGACTGACCTATGCTGTTGTCGGGTAATGAGTTATAACCTCTTGTTAATGACAGACTGACCTATGCTGTTGTCAGGTAATGAGTAATAACCTCTTGTTAATGACAGACTGACCTATGTTGTTGTCAGGTAATGACAGACTGACCTATGCTGTTGTCGGGTAATGACAGACTGACCTATGCTGTTGTCGGGTAATGACAGACTGACCTATGCTGTTGTCGGGTAATGACAGACTGACCTATGCTGTTGTCGGGTAATGACAGACTGACCTATGCTGTTGTCGGGTAATGACAGACTGACCTATGCTGTTGTCGGGTAATGACAGACTGACCTATGCTGTTGTCGGGTAATGACAGACTGACCTATGCTGTTGTCGGGTAATGACAGACTGACCTATGCTGTTGTCGGGTAATGACAGACTGACCTATGCTGTTGTCGGGTAATGACAGACTGACCTATGTTGTTGTCAGGTAATGACAGACTGACCTATGCTGTTGTCGGGTAATGACAGACTGACCTATGCTGTTGTCGGGTAATGACAGACTGACCTATGCTGTTGTCGGGTAATGACAGACTGACCTATGCTGTTGTCGGGTAAGGACAGACTGACCTATGCTGTTGTCGGGTAATGACAGACTGACCTATGCTGTTGTCGGGTAATGAGTTATAACCTCTTGTTAATGACAGACTGACCTATGCTGTTGTCGGGTAATGAGTTATAACCTCTTGTTAATGACA
>NW_026511010.1:1981-23370 GCF_027579735.1 Bombina bombina | reverse complement strand
CAGAGAGGGAAATATAACTTAACTAAATACCTTACAATAACTTATACTCTACAATAATTTATAACTATAAATAACGACACAACAACTTTGCTTTAGTGGATAAATTTTAAACCGTCACAGGTTAAAATTATGTTTATTATAAAACTAGAGAGAACTTAGGAGCCAACAAGGCAAACTTGGCGGCAAACAAGCTGGCTAACCCAGCGCTACAGGAGGTCAGTGGCCCCAACGGAGACAGCAGCAGAGGGGAGGGTCCCCTCTGCCCTGGGAGATGCTACTGAGGGAAGCAAGCGGATGGACCCACCCGCAAGGGGGAAGGAGGGGCACCTCGTGTGCACCTGAGGCTATCCGCCCCTCCCACTTTTAGATTGGCCACCGCTCCCCCCGTTCACCCTCTCCCCACGCAACAAGGCCACGACCTCCCGCCACAAGATAACCTCGGAGACGGTATCCTTGCCGCCACAATCAAACTTAGCACCTGACTTAAAGGAAGGGGATAAGAGACCTTCGAATATCACTTATAAATATATCCAAGGCTGCATCTTCTAAATGTACCCTATCCTTCCTGTAATGCTCAGTCTTGTCAGCCGTTAAGGCGTCGTGTCTGACCACGAAACCTCCCTGTTCTGTGACGGTTCTACCTACGGTCGAATTAATTTTCTTCCTGACCCTATACGCTGCACTATGTGAGGACATGTGCCTCCATTCCAGCCTCGGTATAATATTAGACCAACCCAAGATGACATTGGGGATACGGGTTTTTATCCATGTAATATCAGCCTGCATGATCTTAATCAGCTGCAGGACAGGAAGGGCACCTAAATCATTTCCCCCTAAGTGCAAAATGATGATATGGGGTTTTCCCCAGCGATTAAGGGCTTCGGACAAAAGGGAAGGGAGCCTAGGCCAACACATTCCTCTCTCCCCTAACCATCTAACTGACGCTCTGGCAGGGGGGAACCCAAAACTTTGTCCACCGGGGCGGGATAAACACCTGAGAGATGCCCAGTGTATGTAGGAATGCCCTACAATCCAAATTCTTGTTGCGCCTTGGGTTGCTCCTAAAAAAACAAAAAGGGGTTAGTAACTGTGTCTGACTGCATCAGAGTTAAACAAGGGGCCGTACATAAGACCTATACTTATTGGAACGCCACCTACCCAAGCGCTTAATCGATTCCACAGATTGCCCTGATGTCGCTGCGTTCGTTGCTGCACCTATCCTAAATGAGTGCGGGGCTATTTTGGTTGCATCGAGACCCGCTATGGTAGCAGCGCGGGACAGTATTCTGCGGAATTGGTAAATGGACAATGCAGAACCATTTTCATGCATAAGCAATGGTCCCGGAACTGGGGGACGATTAGTCAGATATAGGTTCACTAATTTAACAGGGCAGCAATCACCTGACATTGGGGAAATGGTCACCCAAATTCCCCTGCCTTGCTGATCAGTTTTTGAACGGGGAAGGAAGAGCAAAATAGAATCCGGTGATGCTTTAATATGTTGTATTTGGACACCCTTATTGGTGCAACTTTTAGACGGGGAAAGCAGTTCGCCTATGCGCAGGGCAGCCGCATATGCCAATACAAATGCTGACCTGAATAAATCTAGTTCGTACCGAGAAGAGCACACAGCCTCCAGGGCTGCAATCAGCTTCTCCAGGCGCTCTCGGGTAATGGGCTCGCGGGAATCTTTCTTCTGCGGCTGCAAGCGGCCCCAACCCTTGAGAACTCGCCGCACAAAAAATGAATTTGTGGGATCAGGTAATGCAAGGGCCCGATAGAAAAAGGCGAGTGCGGCTATGCGAGCCTGAACGGCACCGGGGCGTGCCCCAGCCGACCATAAACTCACCAGCCAGTTGCATAAGACAATTTGCGTAGCTGATACAGACTCCACTTCCTGATCCCGGCAGAAGGACTCCCATTCCCTCCAAGACCTGACATAAGAGTACCAGGTGGATGGAGCCAATGATGCGCGGACTAAAGGGAGCAAGGATACCCAGGATTCAGAAGCTGCCAAAGAAATTGGGGACATGGTAAGCCTAATCTGGCAGCGCAAGGAGCAAGACGCCTAAATGTCGCCCATTCAAATCTAGATAGGGCGTCAGCAATTACATTATTCACTCCAGGGACATGCTTAGCTTGAAACTGAATGTTAAGTTCCAGACAGCGTAACACCAAGTGTCGTAACAGGCAGACCACAGCAGCAGAAGTGGCAGACAATCTATTTATGGCATGCACTACACTAAGGTTATCTGTCCAGAAAACAACATTCCTATTAGAAAACTGTTGTCCCCATAGCTCGACCGCCAGGACTATGGGGAACAATTCCAGGAGTGTGAGATTACGGGTTAAACCCCTACTCTTCCAATCTGCAGGCCAAGGGCCCGCGCTCCACTCCCCCTGAAAGTATGCCCCATAACCACCGGATCCTGCGGCATCAGTGAACAGGTGAAGCAGCTGACTCGAGATAGGTTCCGAGCGCCAGAAACGAATGCCATTAAAGCGCTGCAGAAAAGACTCCCACACTTTTAGGTCGGCAGTCATTCCCCCTGAAATATATATTTTTCCCGCTGGTTTGGTCCTTCCACATAACTTACTTTCGAGCCTGCGATTAAATACCCTCCCCATGGGAATAACACGGCAAGCAAAATTTAAGAGGCCAAGGATTGACTGCAACTCTTTCAGAGTAATGTATTTTGAGGACACGGCCGCTCTAACCGCTTCTAGCATGCTATGCACCTTATCAATGGGCAACCTGCAAATCATTTGCACCGTGTCAATCTCAATGCCAAGGAAGGTTAAGCAAGTAACTGGACCTTGGGTTTTCTCCTCGGCAAGAGGAACACCCAAAAAGGCCATAAGCTCTCGCATAATGTTCATTGCTTCTAAGCAATCCTCAGAATCCTTCCGACCTACAATCAAGAAGTCATCAAGATAGTGCGCAATGCAATCCCTGCCCAATCTATGAGCCACGGCCCAGTGCAAAAACGTGCTGAATTTTTCAAATAAGGCACAAGAAATGGCACAGCCCATAGGTAGGCATCGATCAACATAGAAACTACCCTGGAACTTACAACCCATCAGCGGGAAGGCAGAAGGATGTAGGGGCAACAAACGGAACGCGGATTCAATATCTAATTTCGCCAATAAAGCACCTCCCCCACACCCCTGGACTAGCTCAAGAGCGCTATCAAAAGATTGATATCGCACTGAGGTAAGCTCAGGGTCAATGGCATCATTCACTGAGCTTCCCCTGGGGTAGGAAAGGTGCTGTATCAATCGGAATTTCCCGGGCTCTTTTTTTGGTACTACTCCTAATGGTGAGATGACCATATTAAGAAATGGAGGGGACTGAAAGGGGCCTATCATTCGACCAAGGCGAATTTCCTTGTCCAATTTTTCTTGCACTACTTGTGGGTAATCGTATACTGAGCGTAAGTTTCTATGTTTGACTGACCCCTTAACGATTGCATTAACGGGAATGACAAAGCCGCTGCTGAAACCCTCTCTTAGTAAATTTGCAGCTTCGTGATCGGGGTAACAACGCAGCCATA
Organism: Bombina bombina; assembly: GCF_027579735.1. NCBI lineage: Eukaryota > Metazoa > Chordata > Amphibia > Anura > Bombinatoridae > Bombina > Bombina bombina. The sequence continues at coordinate 19,816 of NW_026511010.1, read as the reverse complement.
AATCAAGCGCGTGGGCCCTCACTGGGGAGTGAGCTTTTTTGGCCAGCAAGGGTTCTATTTTGGGGTCTACTAACTGAGTTATCTTTCCTCCTGCAATCGCAACCTGAGTGCAACCCCCCGCAAAACTTGCAATTATGTTTAAATCCGCAAGTGCTTCCTTTTTCGCATTTATTATCTTGGAAAGCCCAGCAGAATCCGCCCCTACGCTTACCCTTCGGGTTCCGAAAGGACTGAGACTGAGGTACTGCTGAGGTGGACGTGGAGGGAGAACACTGCGGGCCCAGGCGCTGCCAAAGATGTGAGTCCGTACAATCAAATGTAAGTACTGGGTTACCCGCCATTTTGCGCCTGAACTCGGAGTCATAATCCCGCCACGCCCCCTCACTGAATTTCCTTTGAATCCAGTGGATTGAGTCCGTGTATTTCAAAATAGCGAGATTTTGATTCGGGTATCTCTCTAGATAACATGAAGAAAACACCCTGAAACAAATGAGCCACTCCTCAAAAGTCTCGGGGCGTTTAAACCTCTTGGGGCCTGTTCCATCAGAACTTTTCTCCTTCTGCCTATAAGCTTCAGGGGATAATTCAAAAATATTAATGTATTTCCCCTGCTGTATTTTCTTAATAATCTTGGGCTTTAAATGGGCATGCAGCGAAGGCATATAAGAGGGAATAGTGTCTCCATGCATTGCAACCTTTCTCTCGGGGATACTAGAAAATGGGGGACTCTGCAACTGACTACCCTGCTGAGCTAACTGCGCTGCAACTGCTGACGGGGCTATTTCAGTAACCATGGTATTTTGTTTAAACCCTCCTGACTGCATCTCGCGCCACATCTTTTTAACCATGTGAAACATCCTCTTCTGACCCTTTCCTCTCAAGCCTAAAGATGTGTCACTACCTGAGTCTGATTCGGATAAGGATGAGTCAGCCGAATCAGATCTATCATGTGTGAATGCAGGTGTACTATGCTGATTGTATACATTTGCACATGACTCACCGGTAGCAGAGGAGGATGGTGGAACCTGAGGCGATGTTTGCTCCAAAGCCGCTTGAACTGGAGCTGAAGTTGCAGCATGCTGAACCTGAGTAGAGCTGGGCACTGTAGCGCTTGCCGCAGAAGCTGATGCTTGATGCGAGGTGGATGCTTGCTGCGAGGTGGATGGCATGGTAAATGCTTCCTGCAGAGAACTCATGCCGGACGCTTGATTCTGTGGTTGCATTACCCCCTGTAACAGAGAAAATAAATCGCGAGCATTGCGAACTTGTGGCATGGCAGGAGCTGCTAATGGTACATTCAGTTGGACTTGTGGTGTGGCAGGAGTTGCTAATGGTACATTCTGTGACACTTGCTGCCCATGCATACGATGATCATGAATTATGGGTATGTCACTCACCCTGCCAGTGTTAGCTGGCACATTCACACCCCCAGTGTTATCTGTCACAATCATTCCAGAACAATGAGCAACATTCACCCTAGAAGAATGAGCTTGTGAAACATTCTGCAAAATGTTATCTGCTTGTGCCTGAATCGGAGTTGCTAAATGAGCCCTGCTATGTTGTGTATTCATCGCTACATGTGCAGGACCCTGGCCATCCATTATGTGCTGCATAGCGCCAATGTTATGAGCTGCAGTGTATTGTCTATCCCTGACGTGCTGCATAGCGGCAATGTTATGCGCTGCAATGCGCTGTCCAGCCATGGTATGTGGTATATTATGTGCGGCAGTGTACTGTGCATCCTTGCTGTGCTGCACATTGGTGCCCATTAAACCTTGCTCATCTACTAAACTTACTTGCTGCTGCGCATTTCTGGATTGTCGCACATCAGCAACATTTAAAGCTGAAGCGTGTTGCGCGGCTTCATTATAGTGCGGCATATTGTTAATATTAGGCCCGGGTCTTTTGCCCTGTGCTTTACGCTGTGGAGCTTTCCCTTTGTTAACTTTGTTCCCTGTAAGCTGCCTAGATGTGCCGCGCCCTCTGGCCCAAACTCTATTACCAAACTGAGCCCGTGTAGCAAATACCCCTTGAACAGTATTAGTCCTTGAAGCAACTTTTGCCCGTTGCGTATCTGCCCCTGATTGCCCAGATGCCCGTTGCAGATCTGCCCCTGATTGCCCAGGTCCTACCCGGCCCAAAGCTCTCTCGTGATGCTCACCTGCAATCCGAGGAGCGATGGACCGTTCTTGCCAAGGACCGCTATCGAAATGCCTTCCGGTGACGTAACCGGAAGGGGCGTGACCCGCGCCGACGACTTCCGGTATCGCGTGTGGACCAACCGGAATGGAGGACGAAGACGCCATCGCTGGAGTGGAAGATGAAGAGGCCATCGCTGCTGCCACCGACGCTAGGAAGGACGAAACCGCCGACGCCGCTGCTGGAGGGACCGACGCAAAGAGGGATTCGACCGATGATGCAGGTAAGATCGTGGGCAATGGAGGGGGCTGCAAGTCAACTTGAGTAATAGGCCCTGAACCACCAATGACGTCACTGGGCTGATACGTGCCCTGTATATCATGTGAAATGGCGGCAGGCATTCCCTGCATTGCAGCTTGCCCTGCACCACCAATGTTCCCCAAACTTGAAGGACCCGCCATAACCGGCACTATATTTATATTAGATGGGGCCACATTAGAAACAGGCATATTTGAAGGCCCTGCCGTGTCAACTGAGGGGACATCCAAAGGGGGAATGCCAGGCTGTAAATTGTCAGCCATATTGGGGAATGAACGCTCAGCTATGGCTGTGCTCACCAACGGACCCACACCAACGTCTGTGACAGGAACCAGACTTGGATGGTGCTGCTCTGGGGACTCTGGTATCATTGTCAATGTATCCTGTGCCCTTTGCTGTGAACTAAACTGTGCTGTGTGTTCATGTTGAGTTGGGGGAACAACATCCTCTACATTTTCTAAATTACTAATGTTACTTATCTGCTTTTTTCCTGCAGGCCTCTGGAATTGAAGCTCCCTGAAACGAACAGGAGGCAAGCTGGATCGCCTGGAGCGATGCATCCTAACCAGACAAGGCCTAATCAAATGAAGAACAGGAACACAAACTTCTCTGCTTCAGGATCCAGGAGAAGAGGGCAAGGAGACTGACGTCAGCACATTTTAAGGTCAGGCAGGGGCTCCTCCCTAAACTAGCAACAATGTTGCACTACTTCACTAACCAGCCCTCTACTCCTATCTCACTCACTACAGCCTTAACCCTTAGATTGCTACAGTCCCATTTGGTCCTTCCACTGCCTTACCAAAACAACAATATTTATAGATACAGCCATAGAAGGAAATGTGTGGGGGGAGTTAGAGCTTTACAATTCAGAAACTAAAAAGAAATGGTTAATTATTTAATTAAAGTACATATTATTATATTTTGTCTCTATCCCAACTTGTTTTATATCCTTTTAATATAAAGTGCCAAGCACAGCAGCCTGTTACTGAGACTCCAGGGTATTAATGAATTACTGTAAATATTTCACTAAATAGACTGACAATATCTTCCCTGTGTACTGTTACTTTAAGAAAAGACACTCTGGAGCTGGGAGGGAACTCTATGATCAGCAGCCATCTTCTTTATGTTAGTTTTCTCTGTTAGTTCAGTTAGTGTTGTTGCTTACCTCTGAGCTGAATAAAGACCTGCTCTGTGTACCTACTATCAAGTAGTGCTTATGCCTACTGCTAAATACCCACACAAGAAACATGACATGGTGTCAGAAGTGCTGAAAAAGTCACTTGTCTGAGTAAAGAGATTGTAACAAGGACTTTATTCACAGTTTCTCTAGCATCAGCATGTCTGTGCAGGTATGAGTGTGACAGAGCAGTTGCAGGGTCAGGGGTCTGATGTGGGTATGGGGCTGACAGAGAAGTTGCAGGGTTATGAGTCTGGTGTGCATATAATGTTACAGAGCCTTACCCTGAGATGTTCCCCTGATAATCCATAGGGTGGTTGACCCAGCCAGCAGCCACCACCAGCACATCTCAGCCAGCAGCCACCACCAGCACATCTCAGCCAGCAGCCACCACCAGCACATCTCAGCCAGCAGCCACCACCAGCACATCTCAGCCAGCAGCCACCACCAGCACATCTCAGCCAGCAGCCACCACCAGCACATCTCAGCCAGCAGCCAGCAGCCACCACCAGCACATCTCAGCCATCAGATGAAATCCATTTTAGCCCATTTGAATTGTGTTGGCAGCTCTTTATATACAGTACCTTTGGTTATTATTACATCACAATAGCAAGGTGCAGCATTGTATCAGCATATAGCTGTCTGTGACTGAATGTGGCTGCTAATAACCGGCTGTGACTGGATTAAGTTTCTGCTGCAAGTTATGTTAACCTCTTAATGACCAGGCACTTCAGACAAAAACTTCCCCAAAAGACCAGAGCATTTTTAGCATTTTTGCCATCACTACATTTAAACATATTTAAATCTATTAAGAGCATTTTTTATATTTACCTATCAAAACTATATATATTTTTTAGTAGACAACCCAAGGTATTGATCTAGGCCCATTTTGGTATATTTCATGCCACCATTTCACCGCCAAATGCGATCAAATAAAAAAAAAAACTTTTTTTTTCACAATTTTAGGTTTCTCACTGAAATTATTTACAAACGGCTTGTGCAATCATTAACCATTTTTTCTGTAGTGTAGCTGCCCCACTCATTACCCTCCCCCTCCCAGATCCCTTTCCCACAATGGATCCCACAATGGATCCCACATAGGATCCCCCTTATTGCCCTTCCTCCCTCCTTCTCCCTCACTTCCTGGCTTTTATTTTTTCCCCCTATCTGTGTAGCGTGGCGTAGCGGTCCCGCCCTTCTCCTGTCTCATCCTGCCCCCTCGAGCGATGGGCCGCCCACCCCCCTCCCTCCTTACACTCCCACCCACCAACGATCGGCACCACCGCTGTCCAACGCAGAAAGGACCACAGAGTGGCCCTCTCTGCATCGGTATATCTGCAAATCTATTTCTGCAGTGCCCCACTCGTGGGGCGTGCAGAAATAGCGCAAAGTTGCCAGGGTACAACGCTGGTCGTTAAGGGGTTAAACTACTAAATACCTTTTATACTAAAAAATTAAAACTTTCTAAAACACATTGGTAGAAAAACAGAAATATGAATATTTCACATTCCAATGTTCTTTAAAAAAGATATATTCTATTTATTGTTAAATAAATATTTCTATATACTGTTGACCATCTAATAAAATGATTGAAAAAAAATATTGCACACAAAAGTTATAAAGGCTCAAAGATATGAGATCTCAGGTGTTAGAAAAAAAGGCAGGCAAAAGGCTTTAACATAGAGATACATACATACACGTCTATATATGTATGTGTGTGTGAGAGAGAGTGAGAGAATGAGATGAAAATCGGGGCGTCCAAAGGCAAAGTAAAATAAAAAAAACTTATTGTAATCCAATGGTAAAAACATGAAGGTACATGTTGCACATAAAAACACACAAATGCATTAGGCTGACATGTGTTGGCCTTCTGCCGTAAAGACATAAAGTATTGAATAGACTGTTTTGATGTTAATGCGCCTCAGACCAACGCATCTACAGCAATTAAATGAGTTGGGATTCTCATATACTAAGGAAGTAAATTATGGTGTAAAGTCTGAAGTCTGAAAAGTTGGATAAATTAGATTAGATAGGGGGAGTATACAAGAAAGAATTTACAATATTACAAAATGTTCACAATTTAGTAATATACATTATACATTATGCTATATTATATTTATGCAATAAGGGCTGAAGCACACACATAGATATTAAATAGCTAGGTGAAACATATTTCCTCTATATTTAAAAAATATTAATAATGTTATTAAAATATTACTACTTATATTGCAAAGAAGATAGATATTCAAATCGTTCAAGAGTTCAAATACTCAGAAGGCCAAAATGTTGACAGGAAAAATGCATATATATATCAACAAATGCAAGATAACGAGACAATGCAATAGCACTTAGTCTGAACTTTAAATGAGTAGTAGATTTTTTTTTCTGACAATTTTTAAAGTTATGTCTTTTTCCACTCCCCCTGTACCATGTGACAGCCATCAGCCATTCACAAATGCATACACGTACCATGTGACAGCCATCAGCCATTCACAAATGCATACACGCTGATCCTTGCACATGCTCAGTAGGAGCTGGTGACTCAAAAATTTTAAATATAAAAAGACTGTGCACATTTTAGTTAATGGACGTAAATTGGAAAGTTGTTTAAAATGGCATGCTCTATCTGAATAATGAAAGTTTAATTTTGATTGAGTGTCCCTTTAAATAGACTACTTCCAATAATTAATTAAATCATATTTTGAATTAAGCCCAGCAGGAACTCTAGTTCGGAGTCTAAAAGCCCAAACATTTCTGGTTTACCTAGCGTCTTATCTCTGTTTCCACCTCTAGAGGAAGATTTTATCCATTCTATGGCTTGCCACCTCAAACTGTTGTTACTCTTGTTGAGCATCCAAACACATAAGATCACATATTTTTTTCACATATTTTTAACATATTTTTTAATGCTGCAAAAAATTGCCTGCTTAATATTTTTACATTTTTAAATAAAGTTGGGATCTTAGTCACACAATATGGGCATATTCTGCTCAGCCAGTCACCACATATAAGGTGTCCCAAAATAGACTGGTCCTAACACTATAAAATTAGCCTTACTGGGCTGAATCATACAATTCTAATATACCAAAATAGGATTCCAACACTGTAGTACTATTCCTCAAATCAAGACCAGGGCCGGTGCTACAGTACAGTAGGCAGCTTAGGCAGCCGCCTTACTGCGCCTCCAGCAGAGGGCGCCAGATTGGCTTGCCCAGTGCCTTGTCATCGGCATTTGCAAAGCAGGAGGCAGCGTGCCGTGTGTATAAAAAATGTTTGTCTGTGCGCACAGCACACTGCCACACACTAACTGTCTCAAACAGCCTGGCCCTAGTCATAAACTGGCGTGTGTCAGTGTATGAAGGCAGGCAGGGCAGCTCACTTGCGCATCGGTAGCGCGGTGTACTCCTATCTGACTGAGAGACTGTGCGTCACGTGCACTGTCAGTCAGTGACATGGAGGTGAGGCGGAGTTGGACAGCGGTGAAGCCGACTCTCTCTCTGACAGGGAACATAATGTGTGGATGCTTGCGCCTCGTGGGTGACTGTCACGACACAGCAGTCAGCACTTACTGAAAAAAATGATTTGAGGCTCAGCCACGTGAGTGTCGCCCACCCGTGACCCACCCAGATGGCCAGAGAGACCGGCGCCGGCAGCGGTACTGAAGTGAGATGTAAGAGGTAGGATGATATGTGATATAGACCGTGACATATACTCTGGGCTATTATATGTGATATAGACAGTGACATATACTCTGGGCTATTATATGTGATATATATACAGTGACCCTGGGCTATTATATGTGATATATACAGTGACATATACCCTGGGCTATTATATATGATATAGACAGTGACATATACCTTAGGCTATTATATATAATATAGACAGTGACATATACCCTGCGCTATTATATATGATATAGACCGTGACATATAACCTGGGCTATTATATGTGATATAGATATATCCTGGGCTATTATATGTGTTATATACAGTAGCAGATATTTATACTCTGGCTGGTTATTATATGTGATATAGACAGTGACATATACTCTGTGCTGTTATATGTGATATATATACAGTGACCCTGGGCTATTATATGTGATATATACAGTGACATATACCCTGGGCTATTATATATGATATAGACAGTGACATATACCCATGGCTATTAAATATGATACAGACAGTGACATATATCCTGGGCTATTATATGTTATATAGACATTTGCATATACCATGGGCTATTATATGTAATATAGACAGTGACATATACTCTGGGCTATTATATGTGATATAGACAGTGACATATACTTTGGGCTATTATATGTGATATATACTCAAAATAAAATTTGAGCCCACAAAGTGGTATACCTTAACCACTATACACCCCTATAATCACATTGTATACACTGCAAAAGGTACCTAAGAGTGGTTTTAAAGAATTTCCCTATTTTATTTCATAACAATAAAAGTAAAATTTTATTTTGAGCCCACAATTCTTTTGTTGTAATAGCTGTTTATCCAAATCAGCTGCTTCAGCTGAATGATATTTCCAAACCAAGAGTGCTAAATGTGCTGTCTTTTTGAAGAGTAGGTCTCTTTACCTCTTTTCATATTACTCTAGTTCTGAATATACACACAGCACCCACCACCCCTAATAAAGATATATAATTTGTTTGCATATTTTACTTTGTCTACATATTACTACCAACTAGGGACCAAGGTTTTGAAACACATGAAAGTAGTGCCATTGGATTTTCTCTTTTCACTGTCTGATTTGCTATGCAGCGCAACCACTGTCTGATTTGCTATGCAGCACAACCACTGTCTGATTTGCTATACAGCACAACCACTGTCTGATTTGCTATGCAGCTGAACCACTGTTTGATTTGAATTTAGCCACTAATCAACAAGTGATACCCAGGTGTTGAACCAAAAATGGGCTGGCTCCTAAGCTTACATTCCTGCTTCTCAAATACAGATAACAAGAGAACTAAGAAAATTGATAATAGGAGTTAGTTAGAAAGTTGCTTAAAATGTCATGCTGTAGCTGAACCATGATATAAAAATTTGACTTTCATATCCCTTTAACTAGCAATGGGATGTATGTAATGGGGGTATATATATATATATATATATATATATATATATATATATATATATATATATATACACGGTGAAGGAAGGCACTCACTGGTCTTTAATTCAAAAGAAAACTTTTAATAAGCGTGACGTTTCGGGGACACACTCCCCTTCCTCAGACAACAAACAAACTGCAAGTGACTAGACATATAAAGCCAAACAAACCCCTCCCAGTGAAAATTGCGCCAAAACTGTTACCATAGTGATCCTCAATAACATTCTAATCATGTGATGAGTGTTAATCATTGTTAATAAGTCAGCCTATGTAATCTCCACACTCATAAATATAAGAGACATATTGAAAGACATACTAAACGTCATACTAGGCATTATATCCAAACACATGTGAACAAACTTCTATTATAAAACAATCTATACATATAGTCATATATAGTGAATGGGACAGACAAGTATAGTGAAACCATATCATATAAACAGGTTAAAATAACATGTGTATCCTCCTGCTTACAAGGTAAGTGAAGTGCATACATAAATATTTGTGTGTCCCCTAGCACATACATTGTATCTTTGAAAAAGTGTAATGGTGTAATGGTGTTAATATCAAAATGTCTGAAAAATGTGTTTATTGCCAGCCCCCTGGAGAATCTAAATACATCAACTAGTGCAGCAATCTAATCGGAGAGTGTCATTATTGGTAGATGTACCAGATTCTGGCATGTTATTACTACAAGACCTGGCGTAACATAAAGATTGATCAAATACCCTTATATGGCAGAGATAAAACGATTATACATGCAATCTGAGGCTAGTATCTCAAAACAATGCTTGAGGGTACACAATAACACATTACTAACAACTAATGCAGGACCCACCTGATAGAAAAATTGTTTGTAAAGCCGTAGCACAAACACAGCATATCAGAGAAACAGCATGGCCGCCCCATGTGTATCTGAGACGCAAGCTGCAGGCTCAGTGTGATGACATCATTGGGCTGCGTGTAAGCTAAATACCCAGTTGTCATAGTAACGCTACACGCTATTAGACAGATTCCGGCAACTAGAAATGCCCTTACTGACATGACCCAGCGCTACCAAATGTAATTAAATTCTATGCTGAGTCAGAATGACTCCGAGCAGCCTATAATTATAATGCAATTGTTTGCCAACTATGTGGGTAAGTCCCTAACTCTAGTCCCTATGGACCCATACGTGTCAGCATTGCAAATAAAGTAGACTGGGCCAAAATTGTGAACAATACACGTAAAATAAAAATTGTGTACCAAATGCACTGAACTAGTTCACCTACACATTACCTGTAAATTAAAAATCAGAATAAGCATAGCAATAAACATGAAAATATTATAAAATAAAATAAAATATATAAAATAAAGGCGGTGAAATACAATATAGTGCAGAAAAAGGAAACTAAGAGAAAAAGTAAATTAAAGGGGAATTATATATGTGCTCAAATAATAAAATCTAAGGCAGAAAAGCCCAAAAAGAACAAAGAGAACAAAAAGAACAAAAAGAGCCAAGATCCCCCCATGTGATAACGACAAAAGAAACAAGAAAGGAAAAGAAAAGAGAAAGAAAAAAGAAAAGAAAAACAGTACAGCAGACAAAAAAGCTAAGAGAACAAGAGAGGAAGAAAACACAAAAGAGAAATGAAAATAAAATTGGAAATAAAATTGGACAAAATGCGGAAAAAGAGGGATAAATAAGAGGAAGAAAAACAAGATAGCAGAAAAGAGGAGGTAAGGTGTAGACATGAATGGATCATCAACTCTCATGGGTGGAGTTCAAAGCGATGAAGTCCTACAATATGTCTTGTGATCTGTCTTTTTTTCAAATACATCCACTTGAATTCCATGGAATTCCACACTTGCTCATAGGAAACAATGCCAGTCTAAGTTCACATTCAGTCCCTTCGGGCGTAGGGTGTTAAGACGAAAGATCCACTTGGATTCTACTTGCAATAGTTTATTGTCCCGGTCTCCACCCCTGGAGGGAATGGGGACATGGTCTATGAGCTTAAATCTTAGATCCTGTACGTTTTGCCCACTAATTGCAAAGTGGTGTGCCACCGGTTGTTCACTTCCATGGTTTTTGATGGCTGTTCTAATGGCCGACCGATGATTTGCCATGCGTGTACGGATGTCATCCACTGTTTTCCCTACATAGAAAAGGCCACATGGGCAATTAATTAAATAGACTACATATGTCATGGTGCAAGTCAAGTAATGCTGTATCTTAAAAGTTACATTTGTGTAGGGATGATGGCCCCCGGAATCATCGCATGACAGGTAGTGCAGCCACTGCACCGATAGCATCCCTTCTTGCTTGAGGATAACCAGGTTTTTCTGTCATAGCAATGTTTGGGATCCGTTATCACCAGTTGGTCTCTCAAATTGCGGTTTCTCTTGAATCTTACTCTTGGACTGTCCCATTCGCTAAATGGGAGACCTGTGTCATTCTTGATGATATGCCAGTGGGTCCTAAGACACTGTCCAATGTTCTTTACATCTGGGCAGTATCTGGTGACAAATGTCATCCTTCGAGTATCCTCTCTTGTATGTCCCTCCTTGGGATCTTCTTGTTCCTTCATGCATTCTAAGAGATAGTCCCATTTGTAGCCCCTAGCCAAAAATTTCTTTGCCATTTCTTGTAACTGTATTTTCATGGCCTCAGAGTTACTGTTGTTTCTGTTTACTCTTGTCATCTGGCCCCGTGGTATAGCCTTTAATAGTGAAGTAGGATGGCAACTGTGTGCGTGTAATACTGAATTCCTATCTGTAGGCTTCTGATATAATGTCATTCCTACCGACAGGCTGAATTATTTCAGATTTGAAAACTCGTATTATTGCCAAATAAAGGGAACCGCCATTTAGCAATTTTTATTTTACGTGTATTGTTCACAATTTTGGCCCAGTCTACTTTATTTGCAATGCTGACACGTATGGGTCCATAGGGACTAGAGTTAGGGACTTACCCACATAGTTGGCAAACAATTGCATTATAATTATAGGCTGCTCGGAGTCATTCTGACTCAGCATAGAATTTAATTACATTTGGTAGCGCTGGGTCATGTCAGTAAGGGCATTTCTAGTTGCCGGAATCTGTCTAATAGCGTGTAGCGTTACTATGACAACTGGGTATTTAGCTTACACGCAGCCCAATGATGTCATCACACTGAGCCTGCAGCTTGCGTCTCAGATACACATGGGGCGGCCACGCTGTTTCTCTGATATGCTGTGTTTGTGCTACGGCTTTACAAACAATTTTTCTATCAGGTGGGTCCTGCATTAGTTGTTAGTAATGTGTTATTGTGTACCCTCAAGCATTGTTTTGAGATACTAGCCTCAGATTGCATGTATAATCGTTTTATCTCTGCCATATAAGGGTATTTGATCAATCTTTATGTTACGCCAGGTCTTGTAGTAATAACATGCCAGAATCTGGTACATCTACCAATAATGACACTCTCCGATTAGATTGCTGCACTAGTTGATGTATTTAGATTCTCCAGGGGGCTGGCAATACACACATTTTTCAGACATTTTGATATTAACACCATTACACCATTACACTTTTTCAAAGATACAATGTATGTGCTAGGGGACACACAAATATTTATGTATGCACTTCACTTACCTTGTAAGCAGGAGGATACACATGTTATTTTAACCTGTTTATATGATATGGTTTCACTATACTTGTCTGTCCCATTCACTATATATGACTATATGTATAGATTGTTTTATAATAGAAGTTTGTTCACATGTGTTTGGATATAATGCCTAGTATGACGTTTAGTATGTCTTTCAATATATGAGTGTGGAGATTACATAGGCTGACTTATTAACAATGATTAACACTCATCACATGATTAGAATGTTATTGAGGACTACTATGGTAACAGTTTTGGCGCAATTTTCACTGGGAGGGGTTTGTTTGGCTTTATATGTCTAGTCACTTGCAGTTTGTTTGTTGTCTGAGGAAGGGGAGTGTGTCCCCGAAACGTCACGCTTATTAAAAGTTTTCTTTTGAATTAAAGACCAGTGAGTGCCTTCCTTCACCGTGTATATTTAACTGCTGGCACCCTGGCATCAAGATTTGTAAGTGAGAGTGCTCTCTATCTACATATATATATATATATATATATAACTCAATTGCACTGTCTGGAACACACCTGAGCAGGGTGGAGTGCTTTAACCAGGGGGATTTAGTCAGTCTCCCTTAATTTAAAGAACTACAACAGGAGGTTTGGTTAAGCACATCTAACAAAAACATCTTATATATTAGTGCACATCCCCCTATGTCTAAGTCAGGAGCCCTGAGTAGGCTGGGATAAAGTTGGCAATTCTGAAGGTGATAAGTTATTGCCTATAGTTCTGCTCTTTCTGTATGAGCAGCATAACCCTTTCTGTATGCAATCAATGAGCTTGTCATCTGCTGCCAGCAAGCGGAAGTGTTTTTTTAATATCTTACAGATAGCACTGTATTCCTCATTGTATTCTGTTACGAAAGTCACCTGGTCTTGACTAGTCCTGTCTATGTCTGTTTTAGTCTTCTTAGAATATTGCAATAAAGAGGTTCTATCTATTAGATCCACCTGAGTTTGTGCCCTATCCAACACACCTTTTGAATACCCTCTGGACTGTAGACTCTTTCTCATGTCAGTACACTGTTTCTTATAAGCAGTCTCCTCAGTGCAGTTTCGTTTTATCCTTAGTTGACCCTTTGCAACCGCAGATGGTACATGCTTAGGATGGCAGCTTTTGACATGGAGAAGGGTATTCTTGGTAATGGCTTTTCTATATAAATCACTCATTATCTGACCGTTGTCTCAACCAGTAAGTGTGAGATCTAAATAGTTAATGGATGTATTTTGTTGTTCAAAGGTAAACTGTAAATCTACTTCATTGTTGTTCAAATACTGTATAAAACTCTCCAAAGACTGTGTATCCCCCTGCCAAATTATAAGCAGATCATCAATATAACGCCTGTAGAAGGCGATGTTCTCTTTGTGAATATTTCTATCTTCATAGATGTGGGATAGCTCCCACCAACCCATGTACAGGTTCGCATAGGAAGAGGCTAATTTCGCCACCATTGCTGTCCCACATCTCTGGAGAAAGAACTTATCATTGAATCTAAAATAATTATGGGTGAGAACGAACCTGGTCACACTCAAAATGTATTCCACAAAATCTGTGGAGAAGTTGGAAAAATTCCTTAAAAAGAAAGTCATAGCTGCTCAGCCCGATTGACGAATACAACACCACTACATCCACTGTCAACCAGATGTTATTTTTGTCCCAACGTACAGTTTCTATCAAATTAATGAGATCTTTGGTATCCTTTAAATAGCTCTGTAAGGAGATTACAAAAGGGTGTAATATGGCATCTAACCATTCAGATAGATGATCAAATATGGAGCCTATCCCACTCACTATTGGACGGCCCTGTACATTTTCAAGTGCTTTGTGTACCTTCGGAAGGTGGTGGAAGATGGGCACCACAGGATGTTCAATGAACAGAAAATCATAGGTAGATCTGTCAATGTGCCCATCCTCCAATCCACTGTCCAAAAGGGACATCAGATATTTTTGAAACATTGTCGTGGGATCTTTATGGAGGCACTCATAATTTGTTGTATCCTGCAACTGTCTGAGTGCTTCGTTAACATAATCTTCCAGATTCATGATAACTATGGAGCCCCCCTTATCCGCTGAATGGATGGCTATGTCCTTATTTTCCCTGAGTTCAAACAAGGCCTCCTTCTGATTTCAAATGCTGTCTCCTATGTGTGTTGCTACTACTGTTGAAAGATAGTTTAGTAAGATCACTCTCAATCCTTTTGTAAAAGATTTTTAAGGTAACACCCGACTCTGAAAAGGGTACAATTATGATGCTTTTCTATATCCATTAAAACTAGTTACTACATCTGTTGTGTCCCCTGTATCACTTTGACTCCTCAAAGACTTGAGGGCAACAATATCACATGCATCCTTGAAATCTAGGGGTGCACATGTTTCTGCTGTCATTATAGGGCCTACCCTTTCTATCTCTAAAGGCACCTGTTCAGTACCCCTGATTAAATGTTATATGCCTATGATAGTTGCACTTTATACTGCTGTATTTATTTCATAGCATTTGTTTTATGTTATATTTTTTGCCATATTATTGTTCATCTCTTTGGGTCACACCACTCTGACCTTAATGTCCATTTCTAGAACCCCCCCAATATAGCCCGCAAGATGGGTTTTTTTCTTTGGTGGACTACTTCCACCACAACAACCTTCTTTATGCTTTGTTTGTTTAATCTTGAGTTATTCATGTTTACTTATACCCCCTCCTTTCCCCCTTGTTTCCCTGGCAGATTTTAAACTCTAAACCGCCTCTCCCGGACCCCACCGCACCTACATAAACTTCTTAACCCCTAAACCGCCACTCCCGGACCCCGCCGCACCTACATAAACTTATTAACCCCTAAACCGCCGCTCCCAGACCCCGCCACAACTATTATAAATATATTAACCCCTAAACCGCTGCCCCCGGAGCCCCCCCGCAACTAAATAAAGATTTTAACCCCTAAACCGCCGCTCCCGGCCCCCGCCGCAAATAAATAAAGATTTTAACCCCTAAACCGCCGCCCCCGGAGCCCCCCGCAAATAAATAAAGATTTTAACCCCTAAACTGGCGCTCCCGGACCCGCCGCAACTAGATTAAATGTTTAACCCCTAAACTGCCACTCCTGGAGCCCGCCGCCACCTATATTAAACTTATTAACCCCTATCCTGCCCCCCCTATACCGCCGCCACTATATTAAACTTATTAACCCCTAAACCTAAGTCTAACCCTAACACCCCCCTAATTTAAATATTATTTTAATAAATCTAAATACATATTACTATTATTAACTAAATTATTCCTATTTAAAACTAAATACTTACCTATAAAATAAACCCTAATATAGCTACAATATAACTAATAGTTACATTATAGCTATTTTAGGATTTATTTTTATTTTACAGGCAAGTTTGTATTTATTTTAACTAGGTACAATAGTTATTAAATAGTTATTAACTATTTAATAACTACCTAGCTAAAATAAAGACAAAATTACCTGTAAAATAAATCCTAACCTAAGTTACAATTACACTTAACACTACACTATCATTAAATTAATTAAATAAATTAACTACAATTACCTAAAATTAAATACAATTAAATAAACTAAACTATAGTACAAAACCCCCCCCCACTAAATTACTGAAAATAAAAAAAATTACAAGAAGTTTAAACTAATTACACCTAATCTAAGCCCCCTAATAAAATAATAAAGCCCCCCAAAATAATAAAATGCCCTACCCTATACTAAATTACAAAGTAATCAGCTCTTTTACCAGCCCTTAAAAGGGCTTTTTGCGGGGCATTGTCCCAAAGTAATCAGCTCTTTTACCGGTAAAAAACAGAAATACAACCCCCCCAACATTAAAACCCACCACCCACATACCCCTACTCTAAAAGCCACCCAAACCCCCCTTAAAAAAAACTAACACTAACCCCCTGAAGATCACCCTACCTTGAGCTGTCTTCACCCAGCTGGGCCGAAATCTTCATCCAATCCAGGCGATGTGGTCCTCCATCCGGCCGAAGTCTTCATCCAAGCGGGGCAGAAGAGGTCCTCCATCCTGCCGAAATCTTCATCCAAGCGGCATCTTCTATCTTCAATCAACCGGAGCGGAGCCATCTTCAATCCAGCCGACGCGGATCCATCCGCTTCAAACGACGTCCTAACACAGAATGAAGGTTCCTTTAAGTGACATCATCCAAGATGGCGTCCCTCGAATTCCGATTGGCTGATAGGATTCTATCAGCCAATCAGAATTAAAGTAGGAAAATTCCGATTGGCTATACACTATACACTATAAATAGAGGCTTTTATATTTATATATACATATATACAGTATATACATATATATATATATATATATATATACACATATATATACACATATATATATATATATATACATATATATATATATATATATATATATACACATATATACATATACATATATATATATATATAAATACATATATATATTATATCATGCTGGTGGTTATATTTAAAGAGCTAGGGTAAGGCTTAGCACTAGGGCTAACAATAGTGCAAGGGTTAGGATCAGGGTTAGTCTTTGTGGGCGCTGCAATATAACTTTAAACTGCTAAGCTATTCCATCTATAAAAAAAAACTCTGCTTCAAGACTGCCAACCGCAACCCGGTACTCACAGTTATAGAGGAGAGCGCCCACCAAGGAAGTATTGAGGACTCTGAGGAGGGCCAGAGGCGAGCGGGTCAGGGTGACACACATCACATCCACACACGGCAAGCTATCTTGAACTTACCTGCGGGCCCCCAATAACCGCCGCTCCAGACTGCTGCAGACACACACACACTGTCTGCTCTGACTGACTGTCTCTGTGCCGGGCAAGAGGATAAGTGGTGGGTGGTTCGGGTATTCGGGTAAGCTTGAGATAGTGAGACTGCGTTGACAGAGCGGCGTGAGTGATGCTCTTTAGGGACCAGATGGTCTGACTGGAGGAGAAGCTTATATACCGGTAGTACGTACTGACTGCTGGCACATACAGAGGCACCTAACAGGGAAAGTGTTGCCTGCTGGGAGTCCTAAGTGGTGGATCTCCAGGGTCCGGTGGCTGCAAATGTTTTATCATGCAACCTTATGGACCCTGGAAGTTCCGCACCTCATAAAATGTAAAAAATTTTTTTATAAAAAACTGCTCTGACTCTGAGCTCTCCTGCTGGTGCACCCTAATGCAGTTGCCTAGTTTGCCTTTATGCAAGCGCCGGGCCTGGCAATAATATAAAATTCCTTACACATAATGTTAGTGGTTTGAATTCACCAGGCAAACGTAGTATATTTCTTAGGTCTCTCTCCGCAATGCTAACCCATATTTCACAATGGGGAATTACTAAACCCACTAGTAAATGGAGTACTCTGGAGAAAGCGTCTCTGCCCAACCATGTTCACCTTTGGGACCTGGTTTGGATCCCCCCCAACTTCCG
>NW_026511010.1:0-1882 GCF_027579735.1 Bombina bombina | reverse complement strand
GTTAAGCAAGATATATAGGGAACTGTATACTTATTTATTTATTTTTTTGGTTTCCAGTTGCACAGCAAAGTTTGCACTTAATCACAGGTGGAAACCTGTGATTAAGTGCAAACTTTGCTGTGCAACTGAATATTGAGGTGTTTGAGTACCCGAGGCATTTCTGACAAATATTTCACAACATTTCTCAACCTGACATAGCTCTGAAATTGTACAGAATGCTGGACAATCATAAAGGCTGTAAGTTTAAATTAGCTTTCTAAATCTAAATGGCTATGGCTTACACTTACAGCCTTTCCAATTGTCCAGCAATCTGCACAATTTCAGAGATTTGTCAGGCTGTGAATTATTTGTCAGAAATGCCTTGGGTACTCAAACACCTCAATATGCAGTTGCACAGCACAGTTTGCATTTAATGACAGGTGGAAGGCTGGAAGCAAAAAAATAAAAATAAATAAGTACCACTTTATCTCCTTGTGCAACAAAAAAAAAATCATGTTTTAATATAAAGCGCAGTTAGCTAAACTTTTATTTCTAGCAAGTGGCATGCTAGATAGTATCTGACAAATATGCTTTAATTACTATCCATAACCAATTTCCTATTTTACATTGAATTGTTGCAGGAGATGGAGTTGTTGCCACTGCCAGTTGCGTTGCCACTGCTGAGTCTTGACTCTGCCAAGCTGCCTAGGACTCAATCAGAGAGTAAAAATAGCTGCTGACCTGGCCCAGTGCCTAGTGCCACTGCTCTGGAGGACGCGTTTCAAATTACAGTAACTGTAAGTATTTTTTTATTAATTTTTTTTTTCTTCCAGCCTTCCACCTGTTATTAAGAGCAAACTGTGCTGTGCAACTGCATATTGAGGTATCCACTGGTTCAGCTATAATTAAAACCTGCACTGTTGGGGGTACTTGCAGCCCGCTGTATATGTGTTTCTCCGGCATATCATATCTAGTGCCTCACCAGCTTCTGACCTCGCTGCACGTCAATGTAGATCTCATAAAAACAATAAACAAAGAACTAAAAACTAAGAACAAAGTGATGTTAAACACCAATAGATGAAATTCATACTAGTAAATGCATAGTTAATAATACAATTCAGTTGATATACAAGTATGAACCCTAAGCAATAAAAAATAACATTTGTAACATTGCAAAACATAAGAAGGCAAAGTTGATAAACAATATATATATATATAAGTATAGATGTAAACATAAGCCAACAGCAAAATAAAAACAAAATACACAATACACAACCTGGCACCAATCATTATACACGTACAGTATATAAGTCAAATGCCAGTGAATTCCATGAGAAATGACAGGTATGTATATATAATTGCCTTTCAAATGTATAACCTAAGTCCCCCTTATAAAGTGAAGAAAACATGCCTAAAAGTGCATCAAATATTTAATTTGCTATATTAAGTGGTATCTATGAATAGTTAAACATCATTAATTCTATTTATACCAAGAGGGGCACCAGTTTTTAAGGTGTGAATCCAAAACACTTCCCTTTTACTTAGTGCAGAGAATCTAACGCCATCCCTGGGTCCTAGAGATACTTTTTCTATACCTTGGAAACAGAATACGGTATCCTGTCTATCATGCAATGCAAAATGTTTTGCATCCGGAGTCTGCAGAATCTCTGCTTCCAAGGACAGAAGATGTTCTCTTATTCTGTCTTTCAACTATCTGGAGGTAAGACCCACATATTGAAAACCACAGAAGTTGCAAGTAATTAGGTATATGACAAACGTAGATGAACATGTAATATGTTCTCTAATGGCATGAGTTTTGTCTGTTTGTGTCGATACAAATGTATCACCTGTACTCGCATACTTGCAACTTTTGCAAGGATTTTTGTTGCATTTTTAAAAAAAA
>NW_026511009.1:55776-113200 GCF_027579735.1 Bombina bombina | reverse complement strand
TCTCATTAATGTATATTGTTTCTAAGAACAAAATCCACCTGCTAGGCTGAGCTCCGACTGTCTTAGCACATAGGACGTGGCTTTGGGCCAGATCAGTTCTTCCAAACCAAATTTCCTGTTTTGTTTTCGGCAAAGAACAGTCTGTACTTCCCTCTCACAATGGGGGCTCTGCCAAAATCTGTTGGACACAGTTGTTTAAAAGTCTTTCAGAACTGAAGTCGGGCAGAATCTTGCGTGTTACGTAGCTTGCAATGCTGCTCAAACACCAATAACCTTTACAAGGAAGCTGGACAATAAAATGGTAAAATATATGAATTACTTAAAGCATAAATACATGGTAGCAGTAAATGTACTATACCACTTCAGATACCCAGTGCTCAGTCTAATAGTGTACTATAAAAAAGCTCCAAGAAAACAGGAGTCTGTTTATGTACAGAATGACAGATACAATGTATTGAGGTTAGAAGGAAGGAATGTTCCCATTCAGCAAAAAATATTTTGTTTCACAAAAAATAGGTCAAGTTGTGACGATTGTTACCCAAGTAGGCTATGGAGTCAAATATAGTCAGGGAACAAAAATACCATCAGTAGTTATGACAAATTATAAAAGAATAGGAAATAAACTGATTTAGAAAGAAATCAATTGGGCCCTTCTTAGAGTAATGACTAAACATATAACATGAAGATAAAATATATTCTTTCTGCAAGAGACATAACTGTTCGTCCATCACAACCTAATCATTAGAGATTTAAAGAGACATAAAGGGGTGATAATACAATGCTTTAACCCCCACAAATGGGTTAAATGAATAAAATCAGTTCAGTAATTCACTACTGGTCCTTAGCACAAGCACAATCAGTGATGGCATATGTGTGTAGCCACCAATCACTGGTGTACAGCTCAAGACTGACAATGCATTGCAACTCTTCAGTTAACTTTACCTATGTGTTTAACCCATTTGAAGGAGATAAAGTCTTTGTTCTATGCTAACAATATTATAATAATAACATGTTTACACTCATTTGAACATTTTATTATTGATCTTGTGATACCTTTTAAGCTTTACTACAATTCCAGAATCAAACATGTCAAACACCTACAGTAAACATCTATTTATCAATATATGAGTGAGCATGCACACTAGTTAAGAAGCAATGGTCTTTCATGATTTAGATAGAGTAGTGGTGGTAGATGGCGCAGGTCTATTAGATGATTTTTCTCTAATAAATGAAGAGAAAAAGGCTTGAAGTGTATATAAAAGCCAATTAATAATGGTGCAGTATACTCACTCCATAAGTTGTATATGATCAGCTGAACTGGAATGTAACATCAGGTGGCAAGAGTCCACAGGATTCTAGTGTCAAATGCCAATCTTCCAAAAAGTATCCAAATACTAGACTGGGAATGAATGGAAACCCAAGTGACAAAGATATCCAATGGAAAATGGAAAAAAATTAAGTAACATACTCCATATAAAAGGAGAATCTGGCCATGCACAGCAAGGAAAGATGTTGACAATCTTTCAACTTAGGTAAAAGAAGGTTTTTTTGCTCAACGCATTTCAACGTATTACACGTCTTTATCAAGAGCACACGTTAAAACAACTATATAAAACTGTATAAAGATAGAGCATACCATTTTACTTTTATTATTAAATGTAATTCCTTCTCTTTGTATCCTTTGTTGAAGGAGCAGCAATGCACAACTGGGAGCTAGCTGAACACATCAGCCACCTATCGGCAGCTAGCTCCCAGTAGCGTATTGCTGCTCCTGAGATTACCTATACACACTTTTCAATAAAGTTTACCATGAAAATTAAATAATAGAAGTTAGATGGTAAGTTGTTTAATATCACATGCTCTATCTGAATCATGAAAGTTTAATGTTGACTTTACTGTCCCTTTAAGACCACTGTCCTCTACCTGAAGTGTGGCACAGTTGGTTATTCTCGTCAGGTCCGGCCGGAATGATTGACAAGCCCTGCATGGTTGCACAAGGTTGTGTAATGATAACTGTGGATAGCAATGCCGGGTGGCCAAGTTCCAAGCAGCGAACCCTATTCACCTGGTATTTGATAAATGGTGTCCAATATATATTATGTTTATGGGGCTCAAATACAATGGGGCAATATAAATATTTAATAATATATGAAAGCCAAAGACAAACAAATTATTCTGCTAATATGTTTTACTGAAGTAAAGTAAATACATGTAGGCATTCAGAAACATCTTTATTATAATCACTTATGGAAAATTGAAAAGGTGTTGGAAATGAAAAAACAAACAAAACAGGATTTCAGAAAAATATAATAGAAATACACACAGGAAAAAATGTGTTTATTCAAAAAAACAAAAGCACTGTAAAATATTTTAAAGAACCATTTTTATAGCAATATAGAAATTGACATTATTTTTTCGTTAAAGGGACACTCAAGTCAAAACAAACCTTTATGATTCAGACAGAGCATGCAGTTTTAAGACACTTTCCAATTAACTTCCATTATCGAATTTTGCTTTTTATATTCACACTCTCTGGAGAACAAGAACTGAGCATGTGCACAAATTAACAGGGTATACGTATACTAGTCTGTGATTGGCTGTTGTCTGTCAGATGAAACAGAAGGCCGGAAAATGTGAGAAAAAATTAATTTGTCAGAAAAAAATCTACTGCTGATTTGAAATTCAGAGTAAGTTTTATTGTATTGTCTTTTTATTATGCACATGATAATAATGCAATTCTACTGCATTGCATGGTCCTTAAAGCACTGATTATGGCTCTGGCAATGTTTATAATGTGTACACTTCAGGAACCATGCACACTACAATTCCTAGTTTTATTACTATTAAGGCACCATCCTATGCCTAATATAATTTATTTTCGTAGTTAATACCAACCCATTGATACAAGTGTAATGCCATAGAAGAAGTATACGTTTTTCAGCTACTGTATGTTAGTTAGCTGCAATTTTTTTAAGAGCCACATTATACTTTCTATAAAATATTTTTATTGAAAATATGCATAAATTGTACATACATTTTTGTATTATACAGAACATTAATAAAACATAAGTTGACACACATTTTTGTCTTGAGTACATTAATTATACCAGGTTTAAGAAAACTATAGTTTAACACCTTTGTATCTTTATAGATCAATAAAACAAAAATACATTTTATAACCCTTGATTCTGTAAGTTGCCTATTGTATCCTAATAGGACATTTCAGTAGGTAGTGGATTGTATATAGGATTGGGAGGTCTTAGAATTGTTGGGTTAAATAAGATTCCCATAGATTTCTATATACATGTCTTTGCATTTGATTTTCATGTAGTAAAACTCTTCTAAATGTAAGACCATGTTACACTGATCTATCCATTGTGCTACATTGGGGACTGTGGTTGTTTTCCAGCTTCTGTCTATCAACGTTTTTGCGCTATTGATTAAGACATGAAGTAATTTAGTTTGATAAGTGGTTAATTTTTTGGGGGTCAAATTGAATAACAATGTAAGTGGGCTATCATTAATTAAGGGGTCTAATATTTTTGAAGTTTCCCTTATATCGTGGGTATAGTAGGTTAGTTTTGAGCCTGCATTTCTAAACAACATAGGTCTTATGTTAATGTGATACAGACACCGAGCAGGAGAGGGTGAGGGGGGAGGAGAACAGCTAGGTCTATCTAGAAAGTAATAACTTTAACAGTTCCATTCCCACCCCAAATCAGATCAGTTCCAAATAGGTCTCAGGGTACATTTCCCTTTAGGTCAGTTAGCTTTTTAGCAATATACTTATCAGTTCCTGGGAAATAAGGTCCATTTCGGTCCGAACTCGATATTCTTCAGGGTGTCAGGGTACTTATTGCATCAAACGTGTGCATGAGACTAGGGTGCTGTGGTATCTATTTTTTTCTTTTTGCTAGCTTGATACCATTGTGAGCGTTGTGGCTTGGGGTTCGACTGGTCACTTGAAGAAGGTGCATCCAGATCTTTAAGGAGTGGTTGTGGAAAGGAGATGTTTAGGCCCTTTGAGAAAGCATCTAGGTCGTCGGGTTCTTTATAGATATGTGTCTTGCCTTCTTGTTGTACTATAAGGCTGAAGGGGAATCCCCATCTGTACTTCATTCGCCTCTCTTGCAGGACTTGGGTAATGAATCTTATTCCCTTTCTTCTCTCAATTGTTGAGGGGCTAATGTCCTGAAAGATTTGTATACTGTAGGCCTGGAATTTAATTTCTCTTTGTAGTCTAACTTGCTTCCATATTGCCTCCTTGTCTAAGTAGGTGGTGAATTTAATGATTATATCTCTTGGTGGATTGGGGGGTTTTGGTATGGGTCTCAATGCCCTGTGTGCGCGTTCCATAGAGGCTTCAGATAGTTTGAGGGAAGGGACAATGTACTCAAAAAGTTGTAGCAAGTATGAGACAAGGTTGTCCTGTGTCACTTCTTCTGGAACCCCTCTTATCCTCAAATTGCTCCTACGGCTCCTGTTATCCAGGTCTTCAATTTTAAGTTGAAGTGCTTGCATTGTGATGTCTTGTCTCACCATTTGATGATTGGCATCGGAAACCATAGTGTTTAAGGTGTCTTGACCCTCCTCCAGGGTCTCTATTCTTGCCCCCAGTTCGTTAATGTTCTTTTTTAGGGAGGACATTTCTGTTTTGATGAATGATTTTAGGTCTGCCAGGTCAGACTTAGAGGGTAGTTGTGAAATAGTTTTCTGTATCAGACTAAGTTGTTGTGACTGTGGTATGGATTCTTGCTCCTGTAATAAATGTGAGTCTGTTGGTGGTGAATCTTTAGTACTGTCAAGAGCGTCAATCTCCTGTTTGTGAAAGAAGGAGGACATGGTGGTAGTAGCTGTTGTGGATGATTTCTTGTCCGCTTTGGGTTTCTGTCTTGATGCCATTGATATAACAAAGTTATCCCTTCGCCAACAGCCAGTTTTCAGTCACTGGTGTTTATGAGGATGAAGGTTCCTTAATGTAATGTGGCGCCAGTTCACTAAATAGGTAGGTTGCTATCTCTGATGGCGACTGCGATCTGTCTAGGGAGAGCGGTTTAAGTCTGTAGGCCTCAGTCTCTGGTTTGGTATAGTTAGATAGCTACCTTAAGGCCGATCTCAAATTTCCACTGCGATCCGATGCTGATGTTTAGGTCGTTTTGCCTTGTATATGTGTTCAGTGGATTGGGCTGTAGTCTGAGGTGTATCTGCGAGTTACCTTGTTTATCCGGTGGGGCCGCGCCACGTGGGAGCTGTAATGGCGTGCGGCTGTATGTGGCGTTTCGCTCGACTGTCTGAGCCTCAAGTCCGGTAATCGCTGCTACGGCCTACCAGTGTGGGTTATTAGCTCCCCGTTGCTGAACCGAAGTTGGATCCAGGGCACAAGCGTGCCTCTTGTAAAGCGGAGCTTCCAGCCGAGTGAGTATAGGTGCAGTAATACGTTATTTAAGTTCAGCGTTTCTTCAGCTGGTAAGCGTCTGGTCCGGTCACCGGACAGTTAGGTCTATGGCATAAGAGTCTCTAATTGCTTTCTAGCTTATTGCTGCCCTTCAAATCTCCATAATGGAACCTGTGTGTGAGAATATGTTACGGAGCAAAGTTAAAGTGCAGCCATGTTCCTGCACGGCTACGCTCCGCCCCCGAAGTTTCCCTTATATCAATGGCCCAGTATGGGGTAAGTTCTGGACATTGCCACCAGATATGTGACATTATTATCACATGAGTATGAAATCTCCAACATTTATCACTCTTTTTTTAAATCATTTCTGGCATCTAAATGGAGTAAGATACCATCTGTGCATTATTTTAATATTCATCTCAAGCATTCTACTAGAAATAGTAGATTTAGTAATGTTTGCAAACATCCGTTTCATGTCTGAGGGAGTGATAAATGTACCCAGTTTGCATTCCCATCTATCAATATAGTATGGAGTATATTCAAGAGATTGGGTTTGCAATATAGTATATATGTGTGATAAAGCGTGTTTGACTGGTATATGTTTACTACATATGGATTTGAATGGAGTAAGTGGTCTCATCATGTTTCTCCTATCCGGGTGTTAAGTTATATATGAGTGACATTGGCGTAATTTAAACCAATCTTGTAAAAAGATTAGCCGTTGTTCTTTTAGTTCATCTACTGTGTACCATCTTTGTTCATTGCCCAGATGGTATATCATTAGGGATCTGTGTGACTTCTTGGTTAAATATACTATATTGCCCAGTCCTCGTAGAAATTCATGGTTATCTGTAAGGGGAATTAGTGGAGATGGTCTGCTAGAAAGGAGTGGGTATTCTTTCAACAGTTTTTCCCATATGGAGTAGGTTTCTAGTGTGATTGAGGTATAGAGGCCCATTTATCAAGCTCTGTATAGAGCTTGTGGGCTCATGTTTCTGGCGAGTCTAAAGACCGCTGCTCCATAACCCTGTCTGCCTGCTCTGAGTAGGCGGACAGGAATCGCCACAATTCAACCCGATTAAGTACGATCTGGTTGATTGACACCACCCTGCTGGTGGCCCATTGGCCGCGAGTCTGCAGGGAGTGGCGTTGCACCAGCAGTTCTTGTAAGCTGCTGGTGCAATGCTGAATACGGAAAGGGTATTGCTCTCCGCATTCAGCGAGGTCTTGCGGACCTGATCCACACTGTCAGATCAGGTCCTCAAGACAGTTATTAAATAGGCCTCTTAGTCTGTATAGTTTAGTTTGGTAATTTTAGGACCCCAGCATAGGGCGCCTAAGTGTGTGTTACCAGCTATATCATGTTCCAGTTGTACTCAGGCTTTTCTACAATTCTCTGTAAAAAGATCGCTTGTATGTATCTGTTCAGGTTAGGGACGCCTAGGCCACCTTGTGCATATGGTAAACACATAATGTGTTTGATTCTGGCAGGTTTTTTGTTCCAGATATATTTAAAAAATTGATTCTGTAGAGTATTAAGGAAGGATTGCAGGAGGGGAATCAGGAGGGTTTGTAGGAGATATAGAATTTTTGGGAGTATATTTATTTTAAATGCATTGTTTCCCCTAGCCACGATATATTGTGTGAGCGCCAGGAAGGCATCTCTGTTATCAATGTTTTTTTTAGGTTTTTATTGTTAGTTTCAAATATATAAACTATGGATGGTGTCAGAAATATTCCTAGATATTTAATCTTTTTGGATTGCCACTTGAATGGACAAATTTGTTTTTATCAATTACGTGTCGGAGGGGGAGAGTGATATATTCAGGATTTTCGATTTGGATTAGTTGATAAGGAAATTAGAGACTGTATTAAATTCAGCAAATGTGTGTAGTAATATAGGGATAGAGTTGATGGGGTTTGTTAAAAAAAAAAAACAGGATATCATCTGCGTATAGTATTATTTTATGTGAGGTGTCTGCTATCTGCAACCCTTCAATGTCCTGGAGAGATCGTACTTGTATGGCTAATGCTTCCACTAGGCATGTGAAAAGCAAAGGTGACAAAGGACACCCTTGCCTGGTGCCATTTGTGATAGAAAAAGGTTGGGAGAGGGTGTTGTTTATTCTAACTTTAGCGTATGGGTTGACATATAGGGCAAATATTTTAGAAATAAAGGAATTGTCTAAACCAAATCTGGCTAATACTGATTTAAGAAAATACCAACAGAGTGGTCAAAGGCCTTCTCCGCGTCCGTTGACACTATAACCAGTGGAACTTGTTTAGTTGACGCATGTTCTATAATATCAAGGGCCCTGACCGTATTGTCCCTAGCTTCTCTAGAGGGTATGAAACCTACTTGGTCATTTACTATAATATCAGGTAAGATTTGGTTCATTATTTCGGCTATAAGTTTTGCATACATTTTTAAATTGGAGTTTAGTAGGGTAATAGGCCTATAGTTTTCTACTTTATCCCTGGCTTAGGGATAATGGAGATATGTACCTCCAGTGCTTGTTTGGGAAACGGGTTATTGTCTGATAATGAGTTGTATAGAAGTAAAAGATGTGGGATTAAGTGCTCTTAAAAAAATGTATAATAATAATTAGTGAATCCATCTGAATCTGGGGTTTTACCAGATGGTATGTCTCCTATAGTCTTCTCTAATTCATCTTTGCTAAAGGGTTTGTTAAGTGAGTTGGAATGGTCTCTAGTAATTTGGGGAAAATTTTAATTCATCTAAACAGTTTTCGATTCTCGGTTGTGTAGTCTGGGCAATATTATATCCTGATTCTGTATCTGGGGGTACTAAGTTATATAAAGATTCATAGTAAGTCCTAAAAGATTCGGCTATTTGTTCAGTTGTGGAGTGTTTTTGATTGCATTTGCCTTTTATTTCTAGTATAAAAGATTTATTTGTTCTGTGTTTTAATTTACGCGCAAACATTTGACTACATTTATTGTCCCCGTCATAATAAATTTTCTGTCATTTAAGTGCTTGTTTCTTGTTTTCATAGGCTAGAAAAGGTTTTTCGCTTTAGCTCTTTGGGTTTCTAATTCTTCCCGTATGGTGGAATTAGGGGTCTAGTTGTTGAGCTAATTCTAGCTCTTCAATTTTGTCTAAGATTTCCTTTAGTTTTGTTTTATTTATTTAGTTTGGTAGGCTTTAATACTCATAAGTTTGCCCCTAAGTACTCCCTTATGGGCCTCCCATAATATTCTGTCTTCTTGTACTGTACCTGTATTGAGATCAAAGTATTCTATACATGTTTTTTCCACTTTTATGTGGTAGAGTGGGTTATCTAAGATTCCCTCATCTAGTTTCCATTGGTATGATATGAGTAGTTCTGTAGGCCAAGCTAGGGTGCATGTGATCATAGAATGATCGGACCAAACTCTTAGTAGAATAGTTATATTTTTAACTGTAGTAAGACTGGTGACATCCATCATGATATAATCAATACTATTGTGGGGAGAAGAATGAAAAGTATTTGACCTAACTTCTGGGAGTGATGTTCGGAGAGATGTAAGAAGAGCTTGTTGCAGTGTCTAAGGTAGAGTTGAGTGTAATATTGAAATCACCACTGACGATAAGCAATCCTTTACTTTCTTCTAGGAGTACATTTGTAAATTTCTTAAAAATTGAGTCTTGATTGGAATTTGGAGTGTATACATTCACTAGGGTGACCTGACTATTGTATAGTGTGCCTAAGAGGATTAGATAACGACCCTCTGAGTCTCTAATTTTTTTGGAAAGTTTAAATGGTATGTTTTTCCTAAATAAAATTCCAACGCCATTTTTCTTTACTTTATGGGATGCATAGTAGGAATCACTGAATTTGTATTGATAAGTCTTAGGTTCCCTCCCCTGAATAAAGTGGGTCTCTTGAAGGAATATTATATCGCCTTTTGGTGTTTAAAGTCCCTTAGGGCCACATTGCGCTTGTTTGGACTACAGGGAGTGCAGAATTATTAGGCAAATGAGTATTTTGACCACATCATCCTCTTTATGCATGTTGTCTTACTCCAAGCTGTATAGGCTCGAAAGCCTACTACCAATTAAGCATATTAGGTGATGTGCATCTCTGTAATGAGAAGGGGTGTGGTCTAATGACATCAACACCCTATATCAGGTGTGCATAATTATTAGGCAACTTCCTTTCCTTTGGCAAAATGGGTCAAAAGAAGGACTTGACAGGCTCAGAAAAGTCAAAAATAGTGAGATATCTTGCAGAGGGATGCAGCACTCTTAAAATTGCAAAGCTTCTGAAGCGTGATCATCGAACAATCAAGCGTTTAATTCAAAATAGTCAACAGGGTCGCAAGAAGCATGTGGAAAAACCAAGGTGCAAAATAACTGCCCATGAACTGAGAAAAGTCAAGCGTGCAGCTGCCAAGATGCCACTTTCCACCAGTTTGGCCATATTTCAGAGCTGCAACATCACTGGAGTGCCCAAAAGCACAAGGTGTGCAATACTCAGAGACATGGCCAAGGTAAGAAAGGCTGAAAGACGACCACCACTGAACATGACACACAAGCTGAAACGTCAAGACTGGGCCAAGAAATATCTCAAGACTGATTTTTCTAAGGTTTTATGGACTGATGAAATGAGAGTGAGTCTTGATGGGCCAGATGGATGGGCCCGTGGCTGGATTGGTAAAGGGTAGAGAGCTCCAGTCTGACTCAGACGCCAGCAAGGTGGAGGTGGAGTACTGGTTTGGGCTGGTATCATCAAAGATGAGTTTGTGGGGCCTTTTCGGGTTGAGGATGGAGTCATGCTCAACTCTCAGTCCTACTGCCAGGTTCTGGAAGACACCTTCTTCAAGCAGTGGTACAGGAAGAAGTCTGCATCCTTCAAGAAAAACATGATTTTCATGCAGGACAATGCTCCATCACACGCGTCCAAGTACTCCACAGCGTGGCTGGCAAGAAAGGGTATAAAAGAAGAAAATCTAATGACATGGCCTCCTTGTTCACCTGATCTGAACCCCATTGAGAACCTGTGGTCCATCATCAAATGTGAGATTTGCAAGGAGGGAAAACAGTACACCTCTCTGAACAGTGTCTGGGAGGCTGTGGTTGCTGCTGCACGCAATGTTGATGGTGAACAGATCAAAACACTGACAGAATCCATAGATGGCAGGCTTTTGAGTGTCCTTGCAAAGAAAGGTGGCTATATTGGTCATTGATTTGTTTTTGATTTGTTTTTGAATGTCAGAAATGTATATTTGTGAATGTTGAGATGTTATATTGGTTTCACTGGTAAAAATAAATAATTGAAATGGGTATATATTTGTTTTTTGTTAAGTTGCCTAATAATTATGCACAGTAATAGTCACCTGCACACACAGATATCCCCCTAAAATAGCTAAAACTAAAAACAAACTAAAAACTACTTCCAAAAATATTCAGCTTTGATATTAATGAGTTTTTTGGGTTCATTGAGAACATGGTTGTTGTTCAATAATAAAATTAATCCTCAAAAATACAACTTGCCTAATAATTCTGCACTATCCGGTATTTAGACCTTTAGTATTGATCGTTAAAAGGGTTAACATTGGTTTTTGTGTAGCAAGAATTACTTGATTGGAAAGGTTACGTTATATTGAGCACATTTTATGAGTTTGCTTGTTTGAAGGGGTAGTGTTTGGGAGTTATAAGTAGTAAGGGTTGTGTCTGATAGTGTCATGTACCTCTGAGTGTTTGAGAATGATCTTATGAGCGGTGTTGTCAACATATTAAACAGAATAATAAAATAAACAAATAAATAACATAAAAACATATTAAACATAACAAATGTAACAAATTATAAGAGAATGGTCTCCTATCAGGTGGGAGGAGTGTTAGGCAGAAGAACCTCCCCATCTTAATATATCAACTATTCAAATAGTTAATACTGAGAATAGTAGAGTCTCAGTGCTAGAATATAATGCTACTAATCGTTAAACAAACCTTGCAACGGGTAGTACTTGTAAACATATAAATTATAAACTTAACAATGTGTTAACTGGTAACTTGTGAGTGGTAATTTTTGAGCAGGTAAGTGCTCCATCTCATAGTGCAGAAAGTATTGCAGTATTACATCAATTTAAACAGTCCCTGTTTGGTAATGAAGGCATTATATTCTAAACTGTTTGGAATACAAAAGAGCGTATAGTTACGAACTGAACAATGTTTTAACTGTATTCTCATCTGTGGCTAATTTTGGGCATAAAGATGCTCCATTTCTGAGAACCTTATATTTAAACTATATTCACTATACAGAGATTACAACATAAAAAACATTAAATTAAACAGATTTATGGGCAAAGATATACGAATATAAACTTTAAGACATATTGATTAACAGCAACTCATCAGGTTAGTCTAAGTAAGAAAAAAAAATACTATGTCTATGAGAACCATACGTGTGTAGATTGCTCACTGGGTGACATCGCCACCACTCGATTACATTTTTTTAACCCCTAATCTGCCGACCGCCACCTACGTTATCCTTATGTACCCCTAATCTGCTGCCCCTAACACCGCCGACCCCTATATTTATTAACCCCTAACCTGCCCCCCACAACGTCGCAGCCAGCTACCTACAATAATTAACCCCTTATCTTCCGACCGCAAAGCGCCGCTACTTAAGTTATCCTTATGTACCCCTAATCTGCTGCCCCTAACACCGCCGACCCCTATATTATATTTATTAACCCTAATCTGCCGAGCGGACCGCACCGCTACTATAATAAAGTTATTAACTCCTAATCCGCCTCACTAACCCTATAATAAATAGTATTAACCCCTAATCTGCCCTCCCTAACATCGCAGACACCTAACTTCAATTATTAACCCCTAATCTGCCGACCGGAGCTCACCGCTATTCTAATAAATGTATTAACCCCTAAAGCTAAGTCTAACCCTAACACTAACACCCCCTAATTTTAAATATAATTTAAATCTAACGAAATTAATTAACTCTTATTAAATAAATTATTCCTATTTAAAGCTAAATACTTACCTGTAAAATAAATCCTAATATAGCTACAATATAAATTATAATTATATTATAGCTATTTTAGGATTTATATTTATTTTACAGGTAACTTTGTATTTATTTTAACCAGGTACAATAGCTATTAAATAGTTAAGAACTATTTAATAGCTAAAATAGTTAAAATAATTACAAAATTACCTGTAAAATAAATCCTAACCTAAGTTACAATTAAACCTAACACTATACTATCATTAAATTAATTAAATAAAATACCTACAATTACCTACAATTAAACCTAACACTACACTATCAATACATTAATTAAATACAATACCTACAAATAACTACAATGAAATAAACTA
Source organism: Bombina bombina (assembly GCF_027579735.1). Lineage (NCBI taxonomy): Eukaryota > Metazoa > Chordata > Amphibia > Anura > Bombinatoridae > Bombina > Bombina bombina. Next base: position 100,460 of record NW_026511009.1, on the reverse strand, counting down.
ACTAAAGTACAAAAAATAAAAAAGAACTAAGTTACAAAAAATAAAAAAATATTTACAAACATAAGAAAAATATTACAACAATTTTAAACTAATTACACCTACTCTAAGCCCCCTAATAAAATAACAAAGACCCCCAAAATAAAAAATGCCCTACCCTATTTTAAATTACTAAAGTTCAAAGCTCTTTTACCTTACCAGCCCTGAACAGGGCCCTTTGCGGGGCATGCCCCAAGAAGTTCAGCTCTTTTGCCTGTAAAAAAAAACATACAATACCCCCCCCAACATTATAACCCACCACCCACATACCCCTAATCTAACCCAAACCCCCCTTAAATAAACCTAACACTAAGCCCCTGAAGATCATCCTACCTTGTCTTCACCTCACCGGGTATCACCGATCGGTCCTGGCTCCAAAATCTTCATCCAACCCAAGCGGGGGCTGGCGATCCATCATCCGGTGGCTGAAGAGGTCTAGAAGAGGCTCCAAAGTCTTCATCCTATCCGGGAAGAAGAGTAGATCCGGACCGGCAACCATCATCTTCCAAGCGGCATCTTCTATCTTCATCCGATGAGGACCGGCTCCATCCTGAAGACCTCCACCGTGGACCCATCTTCATCCGGCGACGTCCAACTGAAGAATGACGGTTCATTTAAGGGACGTCATCCAAGATGGCGTCCCTCGAATTCCGATTGGCTGATAGGATTCTATCCTCCAATCGGAATTAAGGTAGGAATATTCTGATTGGCTGATGGAATCAGCCAATCAGAATCAAGTTCAATCCGATTGGCTGATCCATTCAGCCAATCAGATTGAGCTTGCATTCTATTGGCTGTTCCGATCAGCCAATAGAATGCAAGCTCAATCTGATTGGCTGATTCCATCAGTCAATCAGAATATTCCTACCTTAATTCCGATTGGCTGATAGAATCCTATCAGCCAATCGGAATTCGAGGGACGCCATCTTGGATGACGTCCCTTAAAGGAACCGTCATTCTTCAGTTGGACGTCGCCGGATGAAGATGGGTTAATAAGTGTAGGCAGGTGGAGGCGATTAGGGGTTAATAAATATAATATAGGGGTCGGCGATGTTAGGGCAGCAGATTAGGGGTAAATAGGGATAATGTAAGTAGCGGAGGTTTACGGAGCGGCAGATTAGGGGTTAATAATAATATACAGGGGTCAGCGATAGCGGGGGCGGCAGAATAGGGGTTAATAAGTGTAAGGTTAGGGGTGTTTAGACTCGGGGTACATGTTAGGTGCAGACGTAGGAAGTGTTTCCCCATAGGAAACAATGGGGCTGCGTTAGGAGCTGAACGCGGCTTTTTTGCAGGTGTTAGTTTTTTTTTCAGCTCAAACAGCCCCATTGTTTCCTATGGGGGAATCGTGCACAAGCACGTTTTTGAGGCTGGCTGCGTCCGTAAGCAACTCTGGTATCGAGAGTTGCAGTTGCGTTAAATATGCTCTACGCTCCTTTTTTGGAGCCTAACGCTGACATTCTGTGGACTCTCAATACCAGAGTTATTTTTATGGTGCGGCCAGAAAAAAGCCAGCGTTAGCTACGCGGGTCGTTACCGACAAAACTCTAAATCTAGCCGTAAGTGAATAATGATTATTATACGAAAAGTTATTATCTCACCAACATCTTGTATTGGATAATTCACGTTAACCTTTCATCGGGATTCGATTGAGGAGAAGTAGGTGTCCTGTCTTTACGTTTTTTCTGTGGTGGAGTGTGTGTCATCTTAGAGAGAGTCCCTTCGTTTTCAGTTGTTTCTCAAGAAGGAGTTGATGGTGTCCTGTAGGGGTCCTATCTGTTTTTCTTCTATTGATAGGCCTAGTCCTTTCGTGAAAGAGTCCAAGTCCTGCTGTCCCTTGTAGATGTGGGTAGAGCCATCTTTGGTGACTATTAGGCTGAAGGGGAAGCCCCATCTATATTTGATATGTTTTTCTTCCAAAGCTCTGGTAAGAAATCTAATATCTCTTCTCTTTTGTATCGTGGTCGGGCATAAGTCTATAAAAATTTGTATAGCATGATCCAGGTATTGGATTTGAGGTGTTTGACAGGACAAGAAGCGGATAACATTGCAGGGTGGTGAGTTGGGTAATGCCGCTCTTAGGGCTCTGTGAGCTCTTTCCAGTTCTATGGGTTGTGCTTGAGGGTCAGCTTTGATGAATTTGAATAGTCCTTGTAGGTATTCTTGAAGGTCTGGAAGCTGTAGTTTCTGGAATCCCTCTTATCCGAAGATTGTTTATACAGCTCCTATTTTCAAGGTCCTCAAACGTTACTTGAAGGGAATCTATTTTGGAGTGTTGTATAGATGTTTGTGTGCTGATATTGCTTATCATTTCATTTATAGTGTCTTGCGTGTCTTCTACTTCTTCCACTCTTTGTCAAATTTCGTTGATTTATTTGCGTATAGAAGTTAACTCAGATTTTATAAGAGTTTTCAGGGAATCAAAATCAGCTTTGTTTGGTAGATTTGCAATGTCTACCTTCAGTTGTTCAGCATAATCTACCGTTAAAGCTATCTTGGCAGGGTTGATGTCTGAGGCGGTGTCTTTCTGTGCCTGAGGGTCTATGGTGTCCCCTTGCGGATTGTCCCGTGGCTGGAAGAATGCAGTAACGGAGACAGGGGTAGAAGATTGGTTTTTCAGGGCTTTGTCTGCTTTAGCTGCTTTTTTTGTCGCCATGATTTGAGATCTGAGATTCCCTGAGCTATCTTGTTCAGTAATACAGCAATAATGAATCTCGTATATTTGTAGAAAGTCAGTGTCAATATGAAGGGTATAGAGAGTGGTAGTCTCTAGTTAGTAGATTCATTAATATATTAGTAGTGACAGCAGATATGATTAGCATTGGAGTCCGCATCTACATGGTGTAAATTTGTGAGAGTAACTTTTTAAGTAGCGCTGCAGTGCAGCAGTGGTTCCCATATATGTATACATTTTCAATGTCTGTTTGCTGCTTTCATTGGGACGTTTGCAAAACGAGCAGCAAATAAAGGAAGGTTGTTACAGGAGATCAGAGCTGTAATATCACTATGTGTGCAATATATTACATGGTTGGAGTATATAGTTGCTTAATGAATGTATATATACTTGAATATCCCTTGTTCTGTAGATTCAGTGATGTGTAGAATTATCAGGCTATTAGAGAGCTCTCGTGCATTTTCCATGTGGAGTCCGGCATGGCGGCTGTGTAACGCTGTTATAGTGTCTCTCAAGTAGATCTTTGGCTGTGTAAGCCTATTAGGTTGGGCACCGTGCAATGCTAAAGGTAGGTTGTGCGCTGTATCCTTCTAGCATTAGTAGTAACGGCTGCAGCCTTGTAAAGCAGGCCTTTCGTGATGCACACCTAAGGAACATTGCAGGAGTAATTTGCTCGTTGTAGGAGCTTCGTTGGATTCAGTGCATGTTGCACTTCCCTGCAGTGGTATTTCCCAATTTTAGGAAGGGTTTGGGTGAGGTTGTTGAGCTGCCTTAACATGGAGCTTTCTCACTGTGCGGTCATTTTCCTTCCCGGCCAAGCTCCGCCTTGAGACACATTATACTTTTAATATACAGTTATTGAGGCCTATTTTTCAAAGGTCTTGCTGACCTGATTCGACAGTGCGGATCAGGTCCGCAAGACCTTGCTGAATGCGGAGAGCAGTACGCTCTCCGTATTCAGCATTGCACCAGTGCAACGCCGCAGACTCGAGGCCAATCGGCCACCAGCAGGGGGGTGTCAATCAACCCGATCGTACTCGATCGGGTTGAATTGTGCTGATTCCTGTCCGCCTGCTCAGAGCAGGCGGACAGGGTTATGGAGCAGCGGTCTTTAGACTGCTTCATAACTGCTGTTTCTGGTGAGTCTGAAGACGCGCTAGAAACACGGGCCCACAAGCTCCATACGGAGCTTGATAAATGGGGATCCATATGTTGAATAATCTAGAAAGGTCCCGCAGTGTTTCTGACCATCAGACTTCTGTTAATTTTCAGTGTCTGGTCTACCTTATTGTGCTTTTGAGAACCTTTTAGTTCCTGTATAATTATATCCCAGTGTGTGAAGATGCTAAAGATTGATCAACTCTGGTACGGAGCATGGCTTGCAATTCTTCTGCCTCCCCTTTGGAATTTGCTGGCGCATTACAAATAATTACAAATAATAATGTGTTCAATATTTATTTCCTCTTTACATTGCGCTATATCTCTATGAACCTGTCAGGATTGCACTCCTTACCGTCTTACTATTACATTTCTTTTGACATTCCCTTCAAACCTACTGTTCCTTTAAGGCCATACAGCTTCTTAATTCATCTCCCTATAAATGCTCACCTGGCCCCTGGCTAATTGTTTGGTATTGTTCTCAGCTTGTACGTTTCAATCCTAAGCCTCTGTGAACGCTGTTCACAAACCCTCTCTTCAGATCTGCCTGCAGTTTACCAGTGTGGTATTATTTGAAACCCTTCAACCTTGCAGACTTCCTCTGTGTATCTGTGTCTACTATTGTGAACGCTGTTCACTTACTTATAAACTTTTTCGCCTAAAACTACATCCGGAGTAGATTTCCCTCTGCTACCTCTGACATCCACCGGCAACAGCTCTCCCTTGCACAGCTGACATCTCGGAGCTCTGCATCAGGTTCCCGGATCGCGGTGACGTCACACGCCAGCTGCTCTCCTCCGGCTCACATCTACCAGGTAACCGATGTCACTTGTCAGTACAATTATATCCTGTGTGCCGTAGTTCTGCCATATATATAATTGAACGCATTCTTGAATCCTGAGTTGTGTATTTCTCATACGTGCTCTCTGTCATAACGTTAACTGCTTTCTGGACATTCCTCTGAATCACCAATAACTACCTACTGCATTTTAACAACTTAGTATCTATATAGCTTGTTACTTTGATTGAAGCTATTCCTCATATCGCTATATGATTTTATATATATATATATATATATATATATATATATATATATATATATATATATATATATATATATATATATATATATATATATATATATATATATATATATATATATATATATATATATATATGAATAGGACATTAAGTTAGTGGCTTTGCTGCACCTTTCAGTGCTCTGTTCACATGTGGCAGCAATAGGGCTTACTCATTTATTCATCCTATATACCAACCTACTATGTGATTACTGGGTTCTACATTACTACTTATGTAATTTATGTTATTCCCACATATCACCTTGCTACACACTCATATTAGAAAAAGGCAAATCTCAGCAGCTGTGGTTCTAAACTCAAGCTTTATTTCTAGACATCGTACTGAGTCTGACAGAACCTGAGTCATCCTTTAATCTTGTTTATCTGTGCCAGTGGATATGGGCAGCCTTCCAGTACAAATATGGCGGCAAGTTTTTCTGTAGAGTAACACTGTGTTGGCCATCTTGGAAATCCTGACAACACATTGTGAAGGCAAATCCATGCATTTTCCTTAAATAGCCATTGTAGTGTTAAAATGAAATTCTCAAATCTGTTAGAGCATGTCGTTTTAATACTAGCAACGCCATAATGTTATGTGTTTAATCCCTGCAAAGGAGTTAATCATATAAAGTCCTGCTCAGGACCTGCAGACCAGGACTTTAGCTATGTGACGGAGCCGTTTTGGGGGTTACACACATAGCCTTACAGTGTCCCTAGAATTAAAATGACATGCTCTAACAGATTTTTTAACGGGGCAACACACAGAGGGGCCACGCGGGATGCAGGTGGAAGGATACCACTATTATTTGCATGGCCCAGATGGGCTAACTAGAGGAGTGGGCCTATCTCAATTGAGACCTCTAAGATCCCTTTAGTTGTGCCCCTGGTCATACTACATGCATGAAATATTACGGGCCAAATTACAAGTGGAGTGGTATTTAACGCTCGCGCGCTAACTCCACTAGAAGTAAGGTTTTAATGCGCATTGGGTGGCGCTCGTATATACCTTTTACATATATTGAATTATATCTTATATTTTATATCATATAATTTATTTTATACACCAGAGGTTTAGAAATAGCTATTTAGCGCTCTCTTATTAACCATTTCACAGTTTTTTGTCTATCTGGTATATGTAGGTCATGTACTCAAATAAGGGTAGCTTTTTCCTTTTCTGGCGCAGTTTTTATATATACCTAGTCTGTACCTATACCCTGGTGCTCGTATTACAAGTTGAAAGTAAAAAGTTTGAAGCTTGCACGCTAATTCTTTGCACACAAAAAGCCAAACTTCAAATAGCGCAATTTCATTACTGTTTTCCGTCACAGAAGTCAATGGAGCAAATAAAGTGGAAAAAACATCTGATCGCATATTCTTAAGTGTGATAACTCGATATGAAAATATTAATATTTCACATTCCAATGTTCTTCACATAAAACAATATGTTCTATTTATTTATAAATACATATTTATATATATATATATATATATATATATATATAAATAAATATATATATGATATGTTTTACAATACATATCTATACCTATTTAAATAGATGATTATATATAGGTATTTATACTTACAAATATATATATATATTTAGCTAAATCTATTTAAAAATACATAGAACATATTACCCTATGTGCAGAACATTAGAGTGTGAAATATTTACAGTAAATACACAGTATAACACTTTATTACAAAATTAATATTGCATATATATGCTTTTACATTTTTTCATCTACCTAACTGCAAAGGGCTCCAATACTCTTTTATATATGCTCTTTTATATATGCCTATATATGTGCAGATATGTATTATGTGTTTATATGTGTTTATATGTCTGTAAATACATACATATTTAGACATGTATATGTAAAAATCTCTATGTTAAAGCCCTTTGCTTTTTTTTCCTTACAACTGAGACCTCATTTCTTTGAGCTCTTACAACTTTTTGTGCAATAGTTTTTTTTAATAATTGTTATTAGATAGTGTTATTATGAGTGTAACTGTATTTTTTAATATATTTTAATGTGATTTGTGACACGTTTTTGTTTTGCAAAACAGTTAACCAGTGCGCTGAGAACGTGGTAATCATTCAAGAGTAAACTGCGATAGGGCTCACACAATCGCATTTACTTTCAACTTGTAATACGAGCACTTACCCAACGAGTGCAAACACCTGTGATAAACCCCTTTTCACTTGCGCATAACTATCAGCGCGTCACATGTAATCTGGCCCTATATAAATACTGAGATAGATTGAGAAAGATAGATAGATAGTTAGATAGATAGATTATCGTATTTTTGTTTGTAATTCTATATTATCTTTTTTCTCTAATCTGAACTTTGGTTTCCTCCTTTCTGAATTTTTCTCTGGTTTTAAAAGTTCCCCATAGAAACAACTAATATTATATAAACCTGAACATTTCTTCACAAATACCAGAACATTCATGGATGGAATTTTCTAATAACTTTCAAGCTTTATGATTGGAAAAATCAAACATGTGCCTCTCTAAAATTCCTCTGTATTATTCAGACGCCAGGAGAGCTGTTTAATATTCTACAAGTGCACTCACTAAAAACTCAGCTTCTTTTCTGTTTGTCAGCTGATAAAGTTAGATAGAAAGATAAAAATTAAAATGTGCATAGGTGCTTTTCGATTTTAAGTATAACAATTTTTGCATTATACTTCCATTAGCAAAATTGCTTCTAGTAAGTTATTTGTATTTTTCAGCAGCATATGCACATATGTTGTGTGGGCCCAAATACTCAAGCTCAGAAATATGGTGGTTTTCTGTATTGTGCCTGTAAAGTCTAATTTTGGGCTAAATTATGAGTGGCGCACTATCGTTTGCGCGCATGTGATATTACGAGCTAGAAGTTAATGCGTTCACGATTTATGCTCGTTCGGCTTGTGCGACTTGAAATCTCTCAAAAAGGGTAGGAAAAGAAAACAAAGTTGCATTAAACACAACATAAATATACTTAAAAGTACAGTTACATTCATATAAACACTTTGGCGTCAAAACCAGGGGCGTCATTATTAACTTGCTGAACACCAAAGGGGGCGCGATACGATTGGCTACAGCCTGAATCGTCAGTGAAGACAGAAATAGGGTATCCATTACGGGAAGAAGAACGGTAAGTATTAAAAAAAATAAGTGTTTACAATGCCTTTCATGAATGAATGTGCCCATCTTTAACTTTATGATTACAAATTGTCAGCCAGATTACGAGTTTTGCATTATGGCTGCTTGCTAATTACTTGTACGTTATTTTCACCGTTCACCTTTCATAGCGCTGCTAATACAGGTTTGCAAAAAGCAGGCTTGATTTTGCGAGCAATATGGTTAAGTTGAGCTCCATACCTCACCCAAATACAAGCGCTGCTTTGACGTGCTCGTGCACGATTTCCCCATAGACATCAATGGGGAGAGCTGGCAAAAAAAAAGCCTAATATCTGCGATCGCAGAAACAAAAGATCCGTAACGCAGCCCCATTGATGTCTATGGGGAAAGAAAAAGTTACCTTTAAACCTAACACCCTAACATAAAATCACCAAATAAAGTCCATCAAAGATGGTCCCTCAGGACAAAGACGCCCTCTAGAGGCTTCCGTTGATGGTTAAGGAGAGAAACACCAGGATCAGCTCTTCTTGGAACAAAGTGCAGAAACTACAAAAATGAAAAAACAGAAAAAGGCGCTCCAATGGTGTAGAAGATCACAACAATTGTTGGAAATTGTATCAATACATCACTGTACAGAATGATAAAGCGGCGCACTATGTGGCAGTACAAGTCAGGCACGCTGGATAGATCAAAGCCCACCAGCTGGCTCACTCCAGATCGTGGATATTACAATGGTTGCTGCAAAGTAAAATGCAAGGAGGGAGGGGGAAGGGTGCTCCAATAGTGCATGAGATCACTACAAAATAGAGAAAATTCCCAAAGACCCTCCAAAGAATATACTCACAAAAGTGGCGCACTATATTGCAGTGCAAGTCAAACACGCTGGGTTAATATGAGTCCAAATTACATCGACACAACATTATTCTAAAATTGGGATCATGGAATGGGTATATCACAACCATTCCGTTATAATCAGATAATTCCCAACACAAATTTAAAAACAAAAATAGACCAGGTTGCCGGAGAGGGTGAATGGGTAGATTCAAATTCCTAAATTTAGTATTAAGGGTTTAAAACAGTATTAATACTCTCTCAGCACAGGCATTCCTATACGCTCAAAGGCATCCTCCTGCCTGCAAGCTTCGCGCGGGTTACCCAGCCAGATGATTTCTGACTAATAGCCCTATTACTTATTGAAAATCAGACACACAGAGGATCATATCTTTTCTCAGTCACAGCAATGTATCATATTCTCTTCAAAGTAACAGTATCATGTTACTATTTATTTATTTAAATCTGTAAATGGTTCATGCCATAAACTTTAGGGCCGATCACTCTATGCAGACACAACCGTTTTTGTGGGGCCACGTGACACTGTACATTTAAGTTTTTTAATGGAATCCGCCCTATACTTTAAGTGTTGATCATTTGGGATTCACATATTTTTTAAAGGGACAGTCTACACCAGAATTTTTATTGTTTTAAAAGATAGATAATGCCTTTATTACCCATTTCCCAGTTTTGCATAACCAACACAGTTATAATAATATACTTTTAACCTCTGTGATTATCTTGTATCTAAGCCTCTGCAAACTGCCCCTTTTTTCAGTTCTTTTGACAGACTTGCAGTCTAGCCAATCAGTGCTCACAGCTAACTTCTCGTGCACAAGCACAGTGTTATCTATATGAAATACTTGAACTAACACCCTCTAGTGGTGAAAAACTGTTAAAATGCAATCTGAAAGAGGTGGGCTTCAAGGTCTTAGAAATTAGCATATGAACCTCCTAGGTTAAGCTTTCAACTAAGAATACCAAGAGAACAAAGCAAAATTGGTGATAAAAGTAAATTGGAAAATTGTTTAAAATTACATGCTCTATCTGAATCATGAAAGTTTATTTTGGCCTAGACTGTCCCTTTAATATTATTTCAAATTGTATGGGTTTTTTTCCACCCCTGTTGTACGTCACCGCGCACATGCACACTGAAGGCAACTCGCCTGTATAAATCCTGGTTCCTCTGATGCCGTGCGCATGCGCGGAGTGAGTCGGGAGCGCATGGGCAATAAAGTCTAATCTCCATATAATTCCTCGACCCTTTGCTTCTACCGAAACAGCCGATTTTGCGAGGTTGGGCCACTTGCGCATGCGTAGTGAGCGCCACACACCTCCAACAGCTGATGTAGGTCCCGCATTATTATAAGTCAGAACACCAGCACTGCAAGACGTTTGGCACATACTTTATAAACACACAAGCAATACATAATAGGAGCACAAACTGGGCTTATTAAAAAGGATGTATGTGTTTGATTATACAGTAAGTTGTAACCTCAACTTGCCTTCCCCTTATTTTCCCCTGCGCCCCGTGCTACTTCCCCCTTCGCCCGCCCCTAAAAACCGTCCTGCACATTTTTCTTTCTGGGACACTAACAAGCTAAAACGATTGCTGAAAGGTTATATAAATATCTGGGTGTCATACTTTTGAATATTATTATTTCTCTGAATTTGATAACATCTTTGAATATTGGAGATGTGGATTTTGCATGTATAAAGCAGGTGTTCTGTGGTTGGTATCTACACCAGCTCTGTACTTTTCGCTTTCTTAGTTTCATTCTCCCACAACACAGAACAGACGAACATTTATTTTTTTTGTATAAAACCACAAGAGTGGATGAGGACAAAGTGTCCCGGAAACGTAGGGTCACATGACGCAAGTGAGGGTAGCTGGCCGCATGACAAAAAGGAACTCACTGGGAGAGACATTAAACCTTCTAACATCAAATTTATATTAGGCATGTGCTAGTATTTAATACAATCATACCCCTACACATATAAAAACAGGTATAATATTTATGTGCTCATGCAAACCAAATAAGTAAAAATAATTCTTAGGCCTTCACAGTAGACGCAATGTTATACTTACAGAGAAAAATCTCTATTTACTGTCAACCATATATTGAGGGTTTTTTTATCAAATGAGATGCAAACAAAACTTTAGCTGGAATTTGTATATATCTATTGTTTGTAGTTTCTTGTAAGAAGAGCCTTACTAAACTGTTTTGCTCTGTTTGTTTCTTCTGTGTGAGATTTTCAGGAATTAGCTGCATTTGGATTGAGAAGAACCAGCCATGGTTAGTCAGGTGGGCAGCTGCTCGTTATCAGCTGATTAGCTCTTCTTCTGTGTGAGATATTCCCAGGAACTATAAACTGTTTATTTACAGATTTTGAGCATTTTTCATGCTAGGGATCAATCAACCCTATTATACAGTAAACATATCAAAACAAGGTTGTTTTTCACACCATTTTGCAATTACATCTCCGTTCCTAGTTCTCTTCCTCTGTGCATTTGTTTGCTAGAATGTGTGTTTGTGTCAGTATATCTGGCAATCTAGTGAAAACCTCCTACAACTCTTTTTTTCTGCATATAACTTCTTCCTATGACAGGATAGTGCTAATTTACTGCAGTGATGTTAAGAGTGACACGAGTCAGGCACCTGACTTGTTGTTTCACTTGAAAGAAGTCACTTAAAGTAAAGGAGATTCCTTGTTAAACCACAAACAAACTCACATCAGTGCAATACATTATATAGATAATGTAATACTACTAGTACTGAATACACATGCTATAACACAATACGTACAATGTTAATAAAGTCTCCCTCACCACATATCATTCCTTCCTTGTTCAAAGAAATATTAAACCCAATGTTTTACCCCCTAAAGGGCCAGATTAAAAGTGGAGCTGTATCTAACGTTCACGCACTAACTCCGCTAGAAGGAAGCTTTTTGCGGGTTGCATCGGGTTGCACTCGTATTACAAGTTGAAAGTAAAAAGTTTTCGCTCACATGCTAATGCGATGAATGCAAAAAGCTAAAGTTAGAATATTGAGATTGCGTTAATATATTCCCCCATAAAGGTCAATGGATCAAAAAAGTGGGAAAATCACCCTATTAACAAGCAAAGCTAATTGCATATTCTCAAGTGCACTAACCCAACATAAAAATATTAATATTTCACATTCCAATATTCTTCACATAGCAGAACATGTTTAATTTATTCATGAATACATATTTCTTTCTACATATATCTGATGTTTTTTTGGTAAAATAAATATATATATATATATATATATATATATATATATATATATATATATATATATATATATATATATATATATATATATACACATACATACCTATATCTATATATTACATATAGGTATATATATATATATATATGCAGATATATATAAGAATATCTACACACTATAAATACACACTATAACACTTTATTAATTATGAATATTGCATAAATATGTGTTTACATGCTTTCATCTACTTAACTGCAAAGAGCTCCAATGCACTTATATATAAGTCTATATATGTATACATAATTAATTAAGTGTATATATGTCTATAAATACATATATACACATATAAATACATCTGTAAACATATATATATATATATATATCTATATACCTACATATTTAGACATGTATATGTATGTATCTCTATGTTAAAACCTTTTTTTTCTAACCACTTGAGACCTCATATCTTTAAGCCCTGCCCTTATAACATTTTTGTGCAATACATATTTTTTTTCATTATTTTTTTATTAGACAGTTTAGGGCTAGATTACGAGTGAGTACGATATTTGCACTTCACTCGCAATGCCAGCGCATGCAATTGTGTGCTGGTATAAGAAGTGAGCCGCAATGGCATGGAAGCTTTGCGCTCATGAGAGTGCTTCCATAGGCTACAATGAGAGCCTCGTTCTGATGTCGTCAGAAACAGCACAGAACCTAGCGCAGGGAAGGGGGGAGTTTGCGCAACGATGGGCAGCAAATTTAAAATATATATGTAAATGAAAATATATACATATATATTTATGTGTTTATCTATTAAGCCTATACATATACTTTTATGTGTTTATATATGTATTAAGCATATACATATATATTTATGTGTTTATATGTGTATTAAGCATATACATATATATTTATGTGTTTATTTGTGTATTAAGCATATACATATATATTTATGTGTTTATATATGTATTAACCATGTACATATATATTTATGTGTTTATTTGTGTATTAAGCATATACATATATATTTATGTGTTTATATATGTATTAAGCATATACATATATATTTATGTGTTTATATGTGTATTAAGCATATACATATATATTTATGTGTTTATATGTGTATTAAGCATATACATATATATTTATGCGTTTATATGTGTATTAAGCATATACATATATATTTATGTGTTTATTTGTGTATTAAGCATATACATATATATTTATGTGTTTATATATGTATTAACCATATACATATATATTTATGTGTTTATATGTGTATTAAGCATATACATATATATTTATGTGTTTATATGTGTATTAAGAAAGTGCAGGGCAAATAGCCCGGAACGTAGCTAAGGGTTAAGGCCTGGAGGAGTGAGTGCTGCTGTGTGTGTGTGTTAGTTACAATGTTGCATTGTGTTGGGAGGGGTCTACCAACCTTATAAAGGGGATGTGCAGGGATTCCACTTCCTCTTTGTTCCTGTGGACTCCCAGAAGATCTTTCAGCATAGCAGCTTGCAGCATTTCCAATGGAAGGCGAATCTGGAGAATGGGAAGAGGCACACTCCTTACGCTCGCGGCCTACATTAGGAGGCTCCCGCACGCGCTGCGGCACAAAGGAAAGGAAAGGCCCCCGCGGCTAAAACCGCGCATAAGGGGGCCAGTGTGGCACATAGCTCAGGGGGTGATACCGCGGTAGTGGAACCTCAGGAGCAAGGCCTGCAGGGTATGTTAACGCCCAGCAGGACCTCACCATCATGGTCGGGGCAAATAGCCACGAGAGGGGCTGTAAAAAGGGGGCATGCCAGCATTAGCGATGGCCCTGGGGAAGGCCTGGAAAGCCCTGGGAGGGGATTGGTAAGACAGGCCAGTGGATCGAAGTCTCAGGGTCGGATTAGGACCGTGAGATTTCAAGAGGATTATGCAAGTGGGCAGGCCACCAGTACGGATGATGATGGGAGTTTGACATGCGGTGTGAGTGATAGCGACCGGGAAGGGTATCTAGAATTTGGGAAAGGGGGGATAGGGAGGAGACGGCTGGCTCTTCCCGAGGTACTCCCCTCTTGGCTTCTATTTTGCAGGTACCCAGGGCATCCTCATCCAGCAGGTACATGGCGACTCAGAGTTCCGGAGCTCTCGTGCCTAGAGGAGTCAGCAGTACTTCTGGACAAGGCCAGGCCGCATCAGGTGCTTCCTCTGGTGAGTTACAAATTGGTTTATCTAGGGGGCGGTGTGATTCCTCCAGCTCTAGCGGGTCAGGATCGGGGTCTGAGATAGATGGGTCCCTGGGCTTGCACACGAAAAGGCATAGGAGGATGTACAGAATGTTGAGGAAGATGAGTAGGGGCAATCACGGGGATGGCAATATCAGTAGTGTGGCGCAGTCATCTCAACTCCTAGGGGTTGCCAGGGGGTCACCACAGGCAGTGAACAGGAAAGCAGCAGTACATGGGGATACTTATTCGTGCCAGGTACACAGTTTGCATGCACACCTCAAGTCTAAGACGGTGAAGCGTATCCAGGACGGTAAGTATGTAAACATGTTCGAACTGTCTGCAGAGGCATTTAAGTTTAAGGAAATGGCAGAGGACGGTACGGGCCCTAAGAAATTTAGGCGACCCGATACACTTGAGGAGTGGCATCTGTGTTTTCGTGTCTACGCCACCTGCTACTTGGAGAGGTTTCCCGATCAGGGGACTGCCCTCTTTAAGTACGTCGACACCATTGATGCAATACATAGAAAGTTTGCTGATGGTGCGTGGAGAGAGTACGATATGTTATATCGTAAGAAGAAGGTGGGCAACCCACTACTTGATTTCGGCACAATGGATTTGCACCTATGGGCGCATCTTGATACGGAAAGGAGGGCACAGGGAGGCTCAACGGCGGTATCCCAGGAGAGTAGGCAGACATTGCGCTTTCGACGGTGGCAAGGGGGTGTGTGCTGGCGATATCAGGACAAAGCGTGCGAGCGGGGCACATCGTGCATGTTCAAGCAGATCTGTAAGTTCTGCAGCGGACAACACCCTGGAGCTGATTGCTCCAAGAAGCGAGATTCCCAAACTGATCGGTTCGGGGGCAAGGGAGGTGCTGGGAGTAAGGGCGGATTCGCCCCTTAGGGTCCAGGTTATCAGCAAATGGTTGAGCAGGTACCCGAACAGGACGGCTGCTCAGCTGTTGGATGGCGGTTTGCGTAAGGGTTTTATTATCCCGGTAGTGGGTCGGGTAGTGGGAGCCCGAGACAGGAAGAACCTGAAATCAGCTTCTCAGTACCCTGAGGCAGTCAGGGAGAAGTTGGGAAAAGAAGTGGCCTTGGGTAGGGTTGCAGGCCCTTTCAGGGAATTACCAATGCCGGATTTAGTTATTTCCCCGCTGGGGGTTGTCCCCAAAAAGGAAACGGGTAAGTTCCGGCTCATACAGCACCTCTCTTATCCGAAAGGGCAGTCGGTGAACGACGCCATTCCGGAGGAATTGAGCTCGGTCCATTACCAGTCGTTTGACAACGCGCTGGCTATCGTCAAGAAAACGGGGCCCTGGAGCCTTGATGGCGAAGTTAGACATAGAATCCGCGTTCCAGCTTCTCCCAATTCACCCATCATCCTTCAGGCTGATGGGGTGTTGGTTTGAAGGGGGTTATTATGTTGACCGTTGTCTGCCCATGGGCTGTTTAATATCCTGCGTGAATTTCGAGGCATTCAGCACTTTCCTACACTGGGCGGTGGTCTCGGTGGCTGGAAGTGACAGAGTTGCGCACTACTTGGACGATTTTCACCTGGTTGGGGCAGCCAACTCGCAAGAATGCGCCTCATTAATGAAAGTCATGAGGTTCATGATGGCCAGGTTTGGGGTTCCTCTGGAAGGATAAGACGGAGGGACCGTGCATGTGTTTGACGTTCTTAGGCATCGAAATTGATTCGGTGGCAGGGGAGTGTAGGTTGCCTAAAGAAAAGGTTGCCAAGATGTTGGCGACAGTCCGTGCTATGGTTTCGGCACAGACATGTTCGCTTCGGGAGCTGCAGTCGCTCCTTGATCTACTTAACTTCGCGGGGAGAGTCATCCCGTGGGGTAGGGTGTTTAGCAAGCGGTTAGAGCAGTGCTTGGGCGGAGGTAGGGCTCCGGCATCGCGCATTCGCATCACGAGGGATCTCGTGGCGGATTTGCAGGTCTGGGAGAGGTTTCTCCAGGACTTTAACGGCATCTGCATGTGGCGAGGTGATCCAATATCTAACCAATCACTGCATCTGTTCACGGACGCCGCTGGAGCATCCGAGTATGGGGCTTACTTTGAGGGGGCATGGAGTGCGGATCCCTGGCCGACCGAGTGGGCGGGCCGAGAGCTTACACGCAATCTTTGCTTTCTGGAACTGTTTCCTATACTGGTGGCAGTGGAACTTTGGAGTCACCTGTTTAGTAACAGGGCTGTGATTTTCTGGATGGATAATCTCAGCGTGGTGTTTGCTATTAACAGACTTTCAGCTTCATCGCCTGTGGTGGTGCATTACCTGCGACACCTGGTGTTGAGATGTTTGCAATGGAACATTGACTTTAGGGCCCGGCATGTGCCAGGGGTGCAGAATATAGTTGCTGATGCATTGTCTCACTTCCAGTGGGAGGCATTTAGGGCTGCGGCACCGGCTTCTAATGGTCTTTCTTGCCCTCTCTTTTTGTGGCAGATGGCGAAGGACTACAGCAACTGATTTCCCTGTTGTGGGCTTCGTTGGCTCCCAGCACATGGTCGGCATATGTGACGTACTGGAGCGAGTGGGTAGGTTTATGCGACCTACGTGAGTTCCTCTCCTGTGAACGAGAACAGGGGTTTCTGTTGCACTGGCTGGCTGACCTGAGAGGTAAGCGAGCAAAAAATGGGGCGGTGGTTGCTAGGTTAACGGCTGTGGCTTTCTTCTGCAAGTTATACGCTTTTAAAGACGAGTCACGCTCCTTCCTTGTGAAGCAGCTTATTAGGGGGTGGGGCCATCTGGAAGTTCCACGACAGGACGCAAGGGAGCCCATTACGGCAGAACGGCTGGTAAAGTTGCTGGCGGTCCTACCAGAGTTATGTTCCTCGCCTTTCGAGGTTAGGCTCTTCGGGGCATCCTTCGGCCTGGCGTTTCACTGCGCATTACGGGTGGGCGAGTTGGTACCGCCGCGACAAAACGGCGGTCACAGGGGGGGTCATGCACAATCATGTTAGGTTGGTGGACGACTCCATGCTATTGTTCATTCCCAGGTCAAAAACCGACCAGGAGGGCCGGGGGGCTTGGCTTTCCTTGCCGGGGCAGCCTGGTGTTACCTGTTGCCCAGTACGGCTGGTGTCATCTTACCTGGAAGTGCGGCCAGGAGGCTCCTCCAGGTTTCTAATACATGCCAATGGAGACCCGCTGACCAGATACCAGTTTGGGAAGGTTTTAGGTAGGGTAGCACAAATGGCTGGTCTAGACAGGTCTCGGATTGCCCCACACTCCTTCCGAGTGGGGGCAGCGACGACGTCAGCAGAGCTGCTTTGGTCCTCGGATCGCATTCGCTCATTAGGGCGGTGGAGGTTGCAGCGGTACAAGTCCTATGTTAGGCCGCTGTATGCTTGAGAACGGGGATCAATGGGACAAGGGTGCAAGGGTTTGGGGGCTTGCGGGGGTGATACCTAAAGAGTAATGGGCCAAGGTTTGTTGAGGATCTGGTCCACTGCAAGCGGGCTAACTCTTGTTTTCTTTATTTTGAGAAACACGTCCAGGTCCTGTACGGGTGTGGATCGTCGGCCATTCTTATTTGCACTGGGCCGCAATTAGAGCTGCAGCCATGCCAGGAGGACAGCAGCTATGATTTCCTTCGTCCAGGGCTGTGTTACGTTGGCTAGGGCGCAGAGGCTTGGCCTGGGCAGATCTGCCTGCATTGCTCCAGACTGCCGCGAGAAGGTGGGAGAAACCCCGCATTCTGATACTTCATGCCAGCGGCAACAATGTGGGGGCCATTCCCACATTGGATCTAATTCGGGCAATGCAGTCAGACCTGAGGCAGTTCAAACTCTGGTTTCCAGGTGTGCGAATCGGGTGCTCGAATGTGATCCCTAGATTAAGATGGAGGCACATGGTGTGTTATAAGGCGGCTTTTCAGGTCAGAAAAAAGATCAATAGGGACCTGAGGAAGCAGGTAGTTGAACTCAAGGGTTTTGTGATAGACCACGGGAACATCTTGGCAGCCCATAAGGGTTTGTATAGGCAGGATGGGGTTCATTTAGAACCGGCAGGAGTAGATTTCTTCTTGCAGAACATCAGGCAGGAGTTACTCCTAAGAGTATAGGGTGGTGGCAAGAGTCAGGACCATTGAATATGCAGGTCAGTCTCTTGTGGCGGGTGGTCAGGATCACGGTTGCAGACTGGAAGGAGGTTTGAGTAACGGCCATTGCGGTCAGGGTGACGTCACAGGCTTGGTATGCTTGGGCGTGCTCGGGCTGATTATTGTTGGGCCGAGAAACCCCTAAATATTAAAGCTGCGTGAGTATCTCCGCCTTGTGGTCTGCAGCGGTGTCCCTTGGCCATTTTCTAGAAGGGGTTATTCATAGTTAGAATGTAGGCCCCGATTGCCTCCACCCGTGGTTAAGTTACCTGCCAGTTCCACGGCTGGTATCAATAAATGCGACCCACGGGTCTTTCACCCACAAACTGTGTTGTGTTGTTATTTATATATATTAAAGTTTTGGTAAGTGTTAAGTTATGGTTAAATTAGGTTACAGGCAGACACTCAGGAGATGTAGGGCATTTAATCCCTTAAGCATATACATATATATTTATGTGTTTATATGTGAATTAAGCATATACATATATATTTATAGGAATAACACAGTCCCCTTAGACCGCAATGTAAAGGCACTTTTCAATTCTGTTTTTTTTATCTAACACCCCACATCCCCTCACTTAACCCCTTAAAACTGCTTTGTGAAGCTTTATTAAACAAAAATAAAAATGCTACCATTTACTATTTTACAAAAGGAACCTCACACTTTATTTTGGGGGCAATTGGGGGACATTTTTAACCAGAGGTGCTTGCTGTAGCATTAACTAGCCACTTGTAATGGCTGGTTATTTAACGTGCGCCTGTAAACGTACAAATTTGCCCATTTACGGGTGCACGTTAAATTAGTGCTCGACTAATCTAGCCCTTAACCAGAGCTCTGAGGTCACGGTAATCATTCTTGCTTAAAACACGATTGCACTCATGCACTCGCATTTATTTTCAATTTGTAATATGAACGCTATATCCGACATATGCAAACAGCACGATAAACCCCTTTTTACTTGTGCATAACTGTTACCGTGCCACTTGTAATCTGGCCCAAATTAATTAAATAAGAATAAAACAGCATTGCAGTATACATTATTTTTGTCAATTGTTTTACTGTAAAATACCTCTGAAAATGTGCTCCACAGAGGCTAGAGTAGCTCATTTATACTTAAGTATGAAGATATTTACCTGAGCCTGCAATATTCTGCACAGTGATTGTTTAGATCAGAGCACAAGTTAGTTTACAATAGTCACTAGCTAACTATAAAAAAATGAATATCTTCATGTATTACATAAATGGTTGCTTCTCCCTTCACATAGCAGGAACACAATCCACCACAGATTCCTCCTTATTTAGTTCTATGTAATTGATAAGAGGGAACTCATCTTTTTCCCATATATGTGGGTAAAGAGTAGACCAGATGTTATTAGTTCTAAAGCCATGACTGGTGCCAGGGGCAACACACAGAGAGATAGATAGATGATGGATGATATATAAATAGATAGAGAGATATTTAGATAGATAGAAAAGGCATTTAAAGGGACAGTAAACTCAAACTTGAATGCAATTTTAGGCATCTATAAAATGTACTTCTATTATCTATTTTTATTTGTACTCTTTGTATCCTCTGTTGATCAGCAATTAACTATAGGATCAAGTTGCTTATTGTTGGCTGCACACATATGCCTCTTGTTATTGGCTCACCCAATGTGCTAAGCTAGCTCCCAGTAGTGCACTGTTGTTCCTTCAACAAAGTATACCAAAAGAATGAAGAGAATCTGATAATAGAAGTAAATTAAAATGTTGTTAAAAATTGAATGCTCTATCTAAATCATGAAAGACAAATGTGGGGTTTCATGTCCCTTTAATGGTGCAATACATGGTGTTTTATATTTATCTGCTGAAACCCCCTGAAAGATGTGATGAAATATGTCAATGTTTGTTCCCTCTATCTACAGAGACAATAATAGAACTCTAGCCAAATACAGATAAGTAACCAGTTGCACAATACACATTATTTAACAACAAAAAATTCCACTGATTTGAGGAAAATTCCAACACAGGAGATAAAAAAAAAGAAATGAATGAATCTGAGAGATGGATAGAAATGCAGACATAAGTGCCTTGTCAGAATCATAAGAGAGCATGAGCAAAATGTATCTTTACATTAAAGGGACAGTGTACACCAATTTACATATAATTGCATGTAATAGACACCACTATAAAGAAGAATATGCACAAATAATGATGTATTCTAAAAATCCAGTATAAAACCTTTAAAAAAGTTGCTTAGAAGCTCCCAGATTAGCACTGTTGATGAGGTTAGGCTGGGACACCCAGTGAAAGGGGCTGGAAAAGCAGAAAGAGCAGGCCCCCTCCCCTCTCTCCCCTGCATATGAAAAAACATATTACACAAACAATAGCAGCAGGAATCTATAGAGCTGGGTCTACATCTAAAACGTTGGGGCTTGGTTAGGAGTCTAAATATCAGCACAATTTTATAAAAAAATAGTCAAAACTATACATTGTTACAAAAACACTCCCTGATTGGCTATATAAATGGATCATCTACAGCACATTTATGCTAATAAATACCTAGTATACGATGTCCCTATAAACCCATAACCCAAAACGATGTTTATATACATCATGCAGTATTTTGCCTATCGTACCGCATGACGTATATATACGTCGGAGCTGCAGGAAGCTCCAGCAGTTATGGCTGTAAAGTTACAGCCATGAGCTAAAGTTTCTGGGCTCCAGGAATTGCCTGCATATGGAACCGGAGCACGATCAGCACTTCGGTTCCATATGAAGGCAGATGCCGGATCATTACAGTGTGTGATCCACCATCTGTAACAAACATCTGCTGGTTCCCGGCAGGTGGTATGGGAGGGAAACAGGGGGGGAGGGAGTGGGATGGTCCTACCCTTCAGAAAAAAAAATGAAGGGAGAGGGAAGGATGGGGAGCTACACTACAGAAAAAAGGTGGGATGGGGGTCCCTAACTAACCACCACTGGAGGGGGTAGGTGGGGACACCAATACACTACAGAAATGTTTTTAAAAATATTAAAAAAATAAAAAAATTCATGGGTACTGGCAGACAGTCGCAAGTACTAAAGATGGCCACAATTAGTTGGAGAGGAAGGGTTAGAGAGCTATTTGGGGGAATCAGGGAGGGTGGATGATTGAGGAGGATTACTACACTGCAGAAAAAAAAAAAATATTAAAAAAAGTATGAATAGGAATATAAAAAAGATTGACTGCCAGTACCTAAGATGGTGGTGACCAGGGGGGGGTGAGAGAGGCAAGAGAGCTGTTTGGGAGGGATCAGGGGGTGGGAATTGTCAGGTGGGAGGGTAATGTCTACACTAAAGCTAAAATTAACCTTAAAAGCTACCCGATTAACCCCTTCACTGCCGGGAATAATAGAAGTGTGGTGCGCAGCTGCAATAAGTGGCCTTATAATTACCAAAAAGCAATGGCAAAGCCATGTATGTCTGCTATCTCTGAACAAAGGGAATCCCGGAGAAGCTTTTACAATCATTTGTGTCATGATTACACAAGCGGTATGTAAAATATTTCAGTGAGAAACCCAAAGTTAACATTGTTTTTTTATATGATCACATTTGGGGGTGAAATGGTGGCAAGAAAAATACCTAAATGGTCCTAGATCAATACCTTGGGTTGTCTACAAGGCTCTATTTCTGTTTAAATGGAGTGATAGTAAAAATGCTAACATTTCTCCGGTTATTTGGGCAAGTGTTTATCTGAAAGTCCCGGTAGCGAAGGGGTTAATAAGCAAAAATAGAACTATGGCTGATGTGTAAATATGATTAGTGATGTATAAACACACATGAAGGATATTGCTGAGGTAAAATACAAAGCAGAGGTCAGTTCATTGTTTGTATAGCAGTTTAACATAATAATACTGTATTACTGCGTTCTACCTCTCCCCTGTCACTTTCTGTGTCATCACACAGAACAGGAAGAGATAGGATAAGATGTCTAGCCCACTGTTTTCAGTCACCATGAAAACCAAATAAAAGCAAAGCAGGGCTAGCAAAGGCCAAACGTAGTTCTTTACTTCTGCCTTACTCATCATCTACGTGCTACAAAGGAGTCACAGTTAGTTACCACAGTGCACAGTGATAGCAGCGTGATCACTAAAGGAACACAGAGATAAATATAAATATTATATATTCTCCTTGAATAACATTTTATTGCTTTTTATGAGTCAGTTTCTAGATATATTTTCTATGTCCATTCTATGTATACAGGTATATATATATATATATATATATACACACTAGACAATTGTTTCAGGTTGTTGTGTATGCCTAGGTTGTTGCGTATATATATATATATATATATATATATATATATATATATATATATATATATATATATATATATATGAAACAAAAAAAGCGTGTATGTCAAAGGGTTAAAAAACCTCTCTTTCAAAACACAGAACTGCGCTCTAAATAAACCTATTTTTTTAAAATACAATATAAATATCTGGATGATGCCAAAATCAAAACATTCAAATAATCAAATAATATTGATTCATTGAAAATATATAACAGAATGAAATATATAATGATAAGATAATAAATCACAATAAAAAGGATAAGTTGGTTGGATCCCACGTAATAGTGCAGATCAATTGTAGGTGTCGGCTGCTGTATCTTATTAATCCTCCGGAATCTCACGGAGTAAGGTAGAAATCTAAAAAAATGAGAAAGAAAGCGCACAAAGGCACCTACATAGTGCAAATCAATTTAATTTAAACAATAATACAGGGGTATATTAAAACTGCTCCCCGTAGGGTATCTACTCACAAGAGTCAACCTCAAACTTGTGAGGTATGTTTGAGCATGTAGTTTGAAAGTTCCGCTCAGAACCGCTTGCTATGAAAGTGCTTAATCAAAGAAGTCAGGACAAATCCAACCTGAATGCCGGGTGTCGCTGTCTGTAACTCGAGATCTGGACAAGTATTTCTCCCGGCCTCTTATTCCACTCACATCCCTTTTTGGTAGGAGTTTTTTTGGGATACAATCTTTCTTGAGCAAAATGGTCCGTGCAGATACAAACACAGCTGATCGCAAATAGTGCTGGCAGAATGGTGAACCGCTGAGGGAGAGAGCTGAGATCCCAGGAACAATTAATGAGGATTCAGAATTCAGTCTGTGCTGATCCAAAGTGAGGCTAGAGTGATGATTCTCAGTAGTATCAAATTACCTAGCTAGGGCTAGGTAATTTGATACTACTGAGAATCATCACTCTAGCCTCACTTTGGATCAGCACAGACTGAATTCTGAATCCTCATTAATTGTTCCTGGGATCTCAGCTCTCTCCCTCAGCGGTTCACCATTCTGCCAGCACTATTTGCGATCAGCTGTGTTTGTATCTGCACGGACCATTTTGCTCAAGAAAGATTGTATCCCAAAAAAACTCCTACCAAAAAGGGATGTGAGTGGAATAAGAGGCCGGGAGAAATACTTGTCCAGATCTCGAGTTACAGACAGCGACACCCGGCATTCAGGTTGGATTTGTCCTGACTTCTTTGATTAAGCACTTTCATAGCAAGCGGTTCTGAGCGGAACTTTCAAACTACATGCTCAAACATACCTCACAAGTTTGAGGTTGACTCTTGTGAGTAGATACCCTACGGGGAGCAGTTTTAATATACCCCTGTATTATTGTTTAAATTAAATTGATTTGCACTATGTAGGTGCCTTTGTGCGCTTTCTTTCTCATTTTTTTAGATATATATATATATATACATACATACATACACACACACAGTATGTGATATATATATATATATATATATATAAATATATATATATATATATATATATATATATATATATATATATATATATATATATATATATATATATATATATACACACACAGTGTATATATATATATATATATACATATATATATATATATACATATATATATACATATATATATATATATATATATATATATACATACATACACACACAGTATATATATATATATATATATATATATATATATATATATATGTGTGTGTGTAATTAATATCTGTGGGAATTATTCTGTGTCTATGTGCTTGTTCTTTGTGTGGGAGTCAGTTTGATTTGCCATGGTAACCAGGATACAAACAGACATTCAAGAGACTGTTTATCAGATCATCTCTTGCAGGGTGGAGCTCTCAGTTTCCAGCCTGCTTGACTTTCCTCCCAGTCATCATCATCATCAAACTCTTGTACAGAGCAAAGTGTTCTGATCACAGCGACTTGTTTAATGGGAGCAAAATTAAGTCATTACAATGAAAAAAAATGTTTTTCAAAAGACTGCATTGCTGTATTCAGTGATAATCAGTTACTTTGTCATATGAGTTACTGATAGATAGCTAAAGACAGCTAGAAATACACGACTACACATGTTTACCTGCATCAGGGCAAGTCACAGTACCCCTTACCAAAGCTCCAGGTACCCCCCCATTGGAACATTTATCACAGGTTGAGAAACACAGCTTTACCTGATAGGTGGACTTTGGAGATAACCTGGTAAAGGAAGTACAAGGAGAATAGTTAAAGGGACAGTCAACTTGAAAATGTTTATTGTTTAAAAAGATAGATAATGCTTTTATTACCCATTCCCCAGTTTTGCACAGCCAACACTGTTATATTAATATAAATTTTAACTCTGTGATTACTTTGTATCTAAGCCTCTGCACACGGCACCCTTATCTCAGATCTTTTTACAGACATGCATTTTAGCCAATCATTGCTGACTCATAAATAACTCCAGAAGAGTGAGCACAGTTTTATTTATATGACACACATGAACTATCACTGTCTAACTATGAAAAATTGTCAAAATGCACTTAGATAAGAGGTGGCCTTCAAGGGCTTAGAAACTAGTTCTGTTTAGAAATGTGTATAGGAGAGAAGCATAAGGTTGTAGTGCAGATATCACCTTCAACTAATAAGATGAGAAAGACATGTTTGCTTTACTGGGAGTATGATAGTGGTGTGATGCACAGCCCAAAAAGTGGTTTTACCAAGGTGTGTGACTCATAAGATTTGAAGTGAGAATGTAACAGGGGAGATTATATGCTAAGTATTACATGTGGGTAACGGTAAGAGAGAGAGAGTTAGTTAAAGGGACAGTCAACCCAAATTTTCAAATATGTAATTCCTATAAAGTTGCTAACGATGTTTAGTTTGCACTGTAGCCTAATTCATTACCCTAAATAGTTTATAAATATTTCCTACTTACTTGTTTCTTCTTTGCAGTTTAAAATGTCCGCCTGCCCCCTCCCATATTTCGTCATCAGGATCCTAAGTTTGCTCAGCCTCCAGCTCTATATCGGCTACTTCTCGTAAATCCATGCTCCTGATTTTTTGCGCATGCGCATTGAATTGCTAAAACTAGGGGGAAGAAACTCAAAATACTTTCTCAAGTTCTGACACTTTCACTCGCCTAACAGGGAGAGAGGATCAGCCGGTGCAGGATCTCATTTGTTATAGCGCAAAGCTGAGTATAAGATGGGCACTTGTGTGTGTGTGCCCTGCTCAGCCGGTGCAGGAGGTCATTTGTTATAGCGCAAAGCCGAGTATAAGATGGGCACTTGTGTGTGTGCACTGATCAGCCGGTGCAGGATCTCATTTGTTATAGCGCAAAGCTGAGTATAAGATGGGCACTTGTGTGTGTGCACTGATCAGCCGGTGCAGGTTCTCATTTGTTATAGCGCAAAGCGGAGTATAAGATGGGCACTTGTGTGTGTGCACTGATCAGCCGGTGCAGGTTCTCATTTGTTATAGCGCAAAGCGGAGTATAAGATGGGCACTTGTGTGTGTGCACTGATCAGCCGGTGCAGGATCTCATTTGTTATAGCGCAAAGTGGAGTATAAGATGGGCACTTGTGTGTGTGTGCCCTGCTCAGCCGGTGCAGGAGGTCATTTGTTATAGCGCAAAGTGGAGTATAAGATGGGCACTTGTGTGTGTGCACTGATCAGCCGGTGCAGGTTCTCATTTGTTATAGCGCAAAGCGGAGTATAAGATGGGCACTTGTGTGTGTGCACTGCTCAGCCGGTGCAGGATCTCATTTGTTATAGCGCAAAGCGGAGTATAAGATGGGCACTTGTGTGTGTGCACTGCTCAGCCGGTGCAGGATCTCATTTGTTATAGCGCAAAGCGGAGTATAAGATGGGCACTTGTGTGTGTGCACTGATCAGCCGGTGCAGGATCTCATTTGTTATAGCGCAAAGCGGAGTATAAGAGGGGCACTTGTGTGTGTGCACTGCTCAGCCGGTGCAGGATCTCATTTGTTATAGCGCAAAGCGGAGTATAAGATGGGCATTTGTGTGTGTGCACTGATCAGCCGGTGCAGGATCTCATTTGTTATAGCGCAAAGCGGAGTATAAGAGGGGCACTTGTGTGTGTGCACTGATCAACCGGTGCAGGATCTCATTTGTTATAGCGCAGTATACAATGCAATGAATAATGTTACCGTAAACAATTGCTATCATCACATTTGTTTTGAAACTGTAATAGTTTTATTTTTTATTTTTTATTTTTACACAAAAAAGATATTTCTCTGGTCTAGAAAATGTAAACAGTGTTATGTTTTTTGTGTTATATGTTTGTTGTTTTCTTGTATGGCTCAGTGTTCTTTTGATAATTGAGGGAATAGAGGGAGCTTAGAAATCCTTCAGGCAGGGGAGAATTGGTGATGTGTTTTGCAACAAAATCCTATATAATAAAAGGCCAAGTGTGTTTGTCCGAAGCTGTCATGCGCAGTAGACAGCACAGCACGAGGACAAACACACCTGGCCTTTGAGAGTCCCTAAGTCTCTGCTCTGCAGTGCGAGCAGAAGTGTGCGTGGCCGGGGGCGTGACCGAGCGTGAAGGGTGCTTGGCCGAGCATGAAGGGGCGGGGCCAGATGGGCCGTGAAAGGAAGAAGAGAGAGAGAGAAAGAGAGAAAGAGAGAGAGAGAGAAAGAGAGAAAGAGAGAGAGAAAGAGCACAAAAGAGAGAGAGAGAGCGCAAAAGAGAGGGGAGAGAGAGAGAGAGAGAGAGAGAGAGAGAGAGAGAGGGGAGAGAAGAGAGAGGGGAGAAGAGAGAGAGAAGAGAGAGAAGAGAGAGAGAGAAGAGAGAGAGAAGAGAGAGAAGAGAAGAGAAGAGAGAAGAGAAGAGAGAGAAGAGAGAGAAGAGAAGAGAAGAGAAGAGAAAAGAGAGAAGAGAAAAGAGAGAAGAGAGAAGAGAGAAGAGAGAAGAGAGAAAGAGAGAGAAAAAAAGGGGGGAGAGAGAGAGAGAGAGAGCGCAAAAAAGAGGGGGGAGAGAGAGAGCGCAAAAGAGAGGGGGGAGAGAGCGAGCGCAAAAGAGAGGGGGGAGAGAGAGAGAGCAAAAGAGAGGGGGAGAGAGAGAGCGCAAAAGAGAGGGGGGAGAGAGAGAGAGAGCAAAAGAGAGGGGGGAGAGAGAGAGAGAGAGAGAGCAAAAGAGAGGGGGGAGAGAGAGAGAGCAAAAGAGAGGGGGGAGAGAGAGAGAGCAAAAGAGAGGGGGGAGAGAGAGAGAGCAAAAGAGAGGGGGGAGAGAGAGAGAGCAAAAGAGAGGGGGGAGAGAGAGCAAAAGAGAGGGGGGGGAGAGAGAGAGCGCAAAAGAGAGGGGGGAGAGAGAGAGCGCAAAAGAGAGGGGGGGAGAGAGAGAGCGCAAAAGAGAGGGGGGAGAGAGAGAGCGCAAAAGAGAGGGGGGAGAGAGAGAGCGCAAAAGAGAGGGGGGAGAGAGAGAGCGCAAAAGAGAGGGGGGAGAGAGAGAGCGCAAAAGAGAGGGGGGAGAGAGAGAGAGCGCAAAAGAGAGGGGGAGAGGAGCAAAAGAGAGGGGCAGGGAGAGAGCGCAAGGGGTGGGACCGCTGTACCCTGCAAAAAATGGCCCGTGTGAACGGGCTTTAGGACTAGTAATAAAATAAAGGAACATGACAAACGAAGTACAGTAGTAAGCAGCCTTAGCTGAGCCATACAAGAAAAATGTTTCTTTTTTATAAAACAACAAACATATAACACCAAAAAACATAACACTGTTTACATTTTCTAGACCAGAGAAATATCTTTTTTGTGTAAAAATACAAAATAAACAATTTTCTTATACACAGCTTTGCGCTATAACAAATGAGCTCCTGCACCGGCTGAGCAGTGCACACACACAAGTGCCCCTCTTATACTAAGCTTTGCGCTATAACAAATGAGATCCTGCACCGGCTGAGCAGTGCACACACACAAGTGCCCCTCTTATACTAAGCTTTGCGCTATAACAAATGAGCTCCTGCACCGGCTGAGCAGTGCACACACACAAGTGCCCCTCTTATACTAAGCTTTGCGCTATAACAAATGAGATCCTGCACCGGCTGAGCAGTGCACACACACAAGTGCCCCTCTTATACTAAGCTTTGCGCTATAACAAATGAGATCCTGCACCGGCTGATCAATGCACACACACAAGTACCCCTCTTATACTAAGCTTTGCGCTATAACAAATGAGCTCCTGCACCAGCTGAGCAGTGCACACACACAAGTGCCCCTCTTATACTCAGCTTTGCGCTATAACAAATGAGCTCCTGCACCGGCTGAGCAGTGCACACACACACACACAAGTGCCCCTCTTATACTCAGCTTTGCGCTATAACAAATGAGCTCCTGCACCGGCTGATCAGTGCACACACACCAGTGCCCATCTTATACTCAGCTTTGCGCTATAACAAATGAGATCCTGCACCGGCTGAGCAGTGCACACACACACACACAAGTGCCCCTCTTATACTCAGCTTTGCGCTATAACAAATGAGCTCCTGCACCGGCTGAGCAGTGCACACACACCAGTGCCCCTCTTATACTCAGCTTTGCGCTATAACAAATGAGATCCTGCACCGGCTGAGCAGTGCACACACACACAAGTGCCCCTCTTATACTAAGCTTTGCACTATAACAAATGAGATCCTGCACCGGCTGATCAGTGCACACACACAAGTGCCCCTCTTATACTCAGCTTTGCGCTATAACAAATGAGCTCCTGCACCGGCTGAGCAGTGCACACACACAAGTGCCCCTCTTATACTCAGCTTTGCGCTATAACAAATGACCTCCTGCACCGGCTGAGCAGTGCACACACACAAGTGCCCCTCTTATACTCAGCTTTGCGCTATAACAAATGACCTCCTGCACCGGCTGAGCAGTGCACACACACAAGTGCCCATCTTATACTAAGCTTTGGGCTATAACAAATGAGCTCCTGCACCGGCTGAGTAGTGCACACACACAAGTGCCCCTCTTATACTCAGCTTTGCGCTATAACAAATGAGATCCTGCACCGGCTGATCCTCTCTCCTTGTTAGGCGAGTGAAAGTGTCAGGACTTGAGAAAGTATTTTGAGTTTCTTCTCCCTAGTTTTAGCAATGCAATGCGCAAAAAATCAGGAGCGTGGATTTACGAGAAGTAGCCGATATAGAGCTGGAGGCTGAACAACCTTAGGATCTTGATGACGAAATATGGGAGGGGGCAGGCGGACATTTTAAACTGCAAAGAAGAAACAAGTAAGTAGGAAATATTTATAAACTATTTAGGGTAATGAATTAGGCTACAGTGCAAATTAAACATTGTTAGCAACTTTATAGGAATTACATATTTGAAAATTTGGGTTGACTGTCCCTTTAAAGGCAAAGATCACAAAGAGAACAGTATGAAATGCTATGATTTCCCCAAATATTGGGGTCGATCCGATAAAAATCGTCGCCGGCAAAAGTTGGCGACGCCAATATTTGTGCGGGTTTGGTATCCTATATACGGCGTAACCTAGAAGTTACGCGCGTATATTTCTGCCGTCGCCCGTAGTTTTTTGGGCCATAGGCAGGTATACCAACCCGCGCAATTTGGTATCCAATATACAGCGTAAGGACTTACGTGGCGAAAATGGAGAAATCTTACTCCATTTTCACCTCGCCAAAAAAGCAGCCGTAAGAAGCCTTACGCTGACTATTGGAGCCCAGTAACTCCCTAAACTGGCTGCTAAATAAAACCTAACACCTAACGCTTGCGCAATGTCTATCTCCCTGTCAACCGTGATCTGCTAAATAAAACCTAACACCTAACGCATGCGCAATGTCTATCTCCCTGTCAACCGCGATCCCCCGCCGCAATCCCTAATAAAGTATTTAACCCCTAAACCGCCGTCATCTACATAAACTAACCCCCTACTGTGAGCCCCTAAAACCGCCACCATCTAACTGATCTATCCCCTAATGTGAACCCCTAAAACCGCCACCATCTAACTGATCTATCCCCTAATGTGAACCCCTTACACCGCGGCCATCTATATTAAAATTATTAACCCCTAATTTTATCTACCTACCCCGCCGCCAGCTATATTATCTATATTAACCCTAAGTATATTATAGTTAATATAGTTATTACATTATATATATTAACCCTAATTATATTAGGGTTAATATAGTTAATATAGTTACTATAGTATTTATATAAACTATATTAACTCTATCTAACCCTAACACCCCTAACTAAATTCTTATTAAATAAATCTAATTCATATTATAAACTAAAATATTCCTATTTAAATCTAAATACTTACCTATAAAATAAAATCTAAGATAGCTACAATGTAATTAATAATTACATTGTATCTTATGTTAGGGTTTATATTTATTTTACAGCCAATCAGATTCAAGTTCAATCCGATTGGCTGATTCAATCAGCCAATCAGATTTTTCTACCTTAATTCCGATTGGCTGATAGAATCCTATCAGCCAATCGGAATTCGACGGACGCCATCTTGGATGACGTCATTTAAAGGAACCTCATTCGTCGGAAAGTCGTCGTGCCGGTAGGATGCTCCGCGGTGGAGGAGCGAAGAAAGAAGATTGAAGATGCCGATTTGCTTGAAGACATCGCCGATGGAAGAAGACTCTCTGCCGCTTGCTGGAACACATCGCCCGGATGGAAGAAGACTTCACTGCCGCTTGCTGGAACACATCGCCCGGATCGGATGAGGAGTTCGGCCCGGCGTGGTGAAGATAAGGTAGGGAGATCTTCAGGGGGGTAGTGTTAGGTTTATTTAAGGGGGGTTTGGGTTAGATTAGGGGTATGTGGGTGGTGGGTTGTAATGTTGGGGGGTGGTATTGTGGGGGTTTTTTGCAGGCAAAAGAGCAGTTTTCTTTGGGGCATGCCCCCACAAAAGGCCCTTTTAAGGGCTGGTAAGGTAAAAGAGCTTTGAACTTTTTTTAATTTAGAATATGGTAGGGAATTTTTTTATTTTGGGGGGCTTTATTATTTTATTAGGGGGCTTAGAATAGGTGTAATTAGCTTAAAAATCTTGTAATCTTTTTTTTATTTTTTGTAATTTAGTTTAGTTTATTTAATTGTATTTTTAGATAGATATTTGTAGTTTCTTTAATTTATTGATAGTGTAGGTGTATTTGTAACTTAGGTTAGGATTTATTTTACAGGTAATTGGGTAATTATTTTAACTAGGTAGCTATTAAATAGTTAATAACTATTTAATAGCTATTATACCTAGTTAAAATAATTACCAATTTACCTGTAAAATAAATATAAACCCTAACATAGCTATAATGTAATTATTAATTATATTGTAGCTATCTTAGGGTTTATTTTATAGGTAAGTATTTAGATTTAAATAGGAATATTTTAATTAATAATATTAATATTAGATTTATTTTAATAAGAGTTTAGTTAGGGATGTTAGAGTTAGATAGGGTTATTATACATATACATATATATATATATATATATATATATATATATATATAATATAATAACGATATTAACCCTAATATAATTAGGGTTAATATAGTTAATATATATAATATAATAACTATATTAACTATATTAACCCTAATATAATTAGGGTTAATATAGTTAATATAGCTGGCGGCGGTGTAGGGGGATTAGATTAGGGGTTAATACATTTATTATAGGTGGCCGCGGTGTAGGGGGATGTAGATTGTAGGCAAAAGAGCAGTTTACTTTGTGACAAAGCCCCGCCAAAAGCCCTTTTAAGGGCTGGCAAAAGAGCTGAATTCTTTGGGGCAATGCCACGCAAAAAGCCCTTTTCAGGGCTATTTGTAGGGTTAGACTTAGGTTTAGTGGTAGGGATAGTTTAGTATTTCAGGGGTTAAATAATTTAATATAGCTGGCGGCGGTATAGGGGGATTAGATTAGGGGTTAATAATTTTAAAATAGATAGCGGCGGGGTAGGGGCTGACTTTAGGGGGTAGGTAAGGTAGATGGCGGCAGTGTTAGGGGCTCACTTTAGGGGGGTTATAGATTTAATATAGCTGGCGGCGGTTTAGGGGTTAATAATTTTATTAGGTTGCGGCGGGCTCCGGGAGCAGCGGTTTAGGGGTTAATACATAATTTATTGTTAGGCTAGTGAGGGGGGATAGCGGATAGAGGGTTAGACGTGTCGGGCTATGTTAGGGAGGCGTGTTAGACAGTGCGGGTGATTTAGACTTTAGTCAGGTTTTGTAGGCGCCGGCAGTTTCTAACGTGCCATAAGTCACTGGCGACGCCAGAAATTTGTACTTGCGCAGATTTCTGGACATCGCTGGTTTATCCGACTTACGGCACTTTAGCATCTGACGGCGCAGTATATGGGATAGCTCGAGTTGCGAGCTGAAACTGCGGGCGACGCGGGTTCCCTCGCTTGCGCCGCAAACTACGATCTATATCGGATCGCGCCCCTAATGTTAACTGTATGTCTGTGCAGTCAGCTAAATATAGTTAGTTAATTGCAGGGTTATAGACAAGCAAAAGCCAGACAGTGAAAGCAATATAGCCAATATCAGAGGGAAAGCAATTGACAGAAAACAGTTGATTTAATTTATGAGAGGGAATAAAATTAGTCCCATCAATCTACTGGGATTATAACCAGTATTGACAAGACATCAATTATTATACCATATAAATAATATTAGGAGATAGCAGGGATGGGGCAGTACATTAAAGTAGACACTGTTTCATGTGTGCAGATTATTTTACACAAGTAATAAATAATATTAGGAAGCAACCTTTTTAAGAAACTCTCTTTGCCTCCCATGGGTAAAGGATTAACTGGTAGTTTTTTTTTAATTTTATTAGAATAGTTATGTTAGGTTAATTTATAGTTTTTTTTATTTCATAGGTAAGTTTTTATTTATTTTAAGATAATTATATTGTAATTTTAATGTAAAGTTAGGGGGGTGTTAGGTTTAGGGGTTAATAGTTTAATTTAGTGTTTTGCAATGTGGAGGGCGCCGGTTTAGGGGTTAATAGGTTTAGTTTAGTAGTTACAATGTGGGAGGGCTAGAGGCTTAGGGGTTAATACTTTATTATAGTTTTGGCAATGTGAGGAGCTGGCGGTTTAGGCGTTAATAGGTTTATTTAGTGTTTGCGATGTTGGGGGCGGCGGATTAGGGGCTAATAAATTTTATTAGTGTTGGCGATGTCGGGGAGCTGCGGATTAGGGGTTAATAACTTTTATTAGTAGTCGCGATGTGGGCAGATTATTTAATATAGTGTTTGCGATGCAGGAGGGCGGCGGTTTAGGGATTAATAGGTAGTTTATGGGTGTTAGTGTACTTTTTAACATTTTAGTTATGAGTTTTGTGAAACATTTTTGTTATACAAAAGCCATAACTACTGCTCTCAGACGCAGGTATGGATCGTGTCGGTATAGGCTGTAACGCAAGCATTTTAGCCGGACCGCACAACCTGTAATACAGGCGCTATGAAAATCCCAAACTCAAACGTCCTTTTTTTGAGTGCGGAATGGACGTTGCGTTACAGGCTAAAATGCTTGCGGTATAACTATACCGCCGTGACTTTTAATAATTTCAGCTGTATAGCTGTACTGCAAAACTCATAATCTAGCCATTTGTTTTCAATTGTTTTAAAACATTTATTTACTATCGGCTAGATTTAGAGTTTTGTCGGTAAGGACCCGCGTAGCTAACGCTGGCTTTTTTCTGGCCGCACCTTTAAAATAACTCTGGTATTGAGAGTCCACAGAATGGCTGCGTTAGGCTCCAAAAAAGGAGCGTAGAGCATATTTAACGCAACTGCAACTCTCAATACCAGAGTTGCTTACGGACGCGGCCAGCCTCAAAAACGTGCTCGTGCACGATTCCCCCATAGGAAACAATGGGGCTGTTTGAGCTGGAAAAAAACCTAACACCTGCAAAAAAGCAGCGTTCAGCTCCTAACGCAGCCCCATTGTTTCCTATGGGGAAACACTTCCTACGTCTGCACCTAACACTCTAACATATACCCCGAGTCTAAACACCCCTAACCTTACACCAAGATGGCGTCCCTCGAATTCCGATTGGCTGATAGGATTCTATCAGCCAATCGGAATTAAGGTAGGAAAAATCTGATTGGCTGATTGAATCAGCCAATCAGATTGAGCTCGCATTCTATTGGCTGATCGGAACAGCCAATAGAATGCGAGCTCAATCTGATTGGCTGATTGGATCAGCCAATCGGATTGAACTTGATTCCGATTGGCTGATTCCATCAGCCAATCAGAATATTCCTACCTTAATTCCGATTGGCTGATAGAATCCTATCAGCCAATCGGAATTCGAGGGACGCCATCTTGGATGACGTCATTTAAAGGAACCGTCATTCGTCGTTCAGTCGTCGGCCAGGATGGATGTTCCGCGTCGGAGGTCTTCAGGAAGCTGCCGCTCCACTCCGGATGGATGACGATAGAAGATGCCTCTTGGATGAAGACTTCAATCGGATGGAAGACCTCTTCTGCCCCGCTTGGATGAAGACTTCTACCGGATGGAGGACCTCTTCTTGCTCCGCTAGGATGAAGAATTTGGCTCGGCTGGGTGAAGACGACTCAAGGTAGGGAGATCTTCAGGGGCTTAGTGTTAGGTTTATTTAAGGGGGGTTTGGGTTAGATTAGGGGTATGTGGGTGGTGGGTTGTAATGTTGGGGGGGGGTATTGTATGTTTTTTTTTTACAGGCAAAAGAGCTGAACTTCTTGGGGCATGCCCCACAAAGGGCCCTGTTCATGGCTGGTAAGGTAAAAGAGCTTTGAACTTTAGTAAATTAGAATAGGGTAGGGCATTTTTTTATTTTGGGGGGCTTTGTTATTTTATTAGGGGGCTTAGAGTAGGTGTAATTAGTTTAAAATTGTTGTAATATATTTCTAATGTTTGTAAATATTTTTTTATTTTTTGTAACTTAGTTCTTTTTTATTTTTTGTACTTTAGTTAGTTTATTTCATTGTATTTATTTGTAGGAATTGTATTTAATTAATTTATTGATAGTGTAGTGTTAGGTTTAATTGTAGATAATTATAGGTATTTTATTTAATTAATTTATTGATAGTGTAGTGTTAGGTTTAATTGTAACTTAGGTTAGGATTTATTTTACAGGTAATTTTGTAATTATTTTAACTATTTTAGCTATTAAATAGTTCTTAACTATTTAATAGCTATTGTACCTGGTTAAAATAATTACAAAGTTACCTGTAAAATAAATATTAATCCTAAAATAGCTATAATATAATTATAATTTATATTGTAGCTATATTAGGGTTTATTTTACAGGTAAGTATTTATCTTTAAATAGGAATAATTTATTTAATAAGAGTTAATTTATTTCGTTAGATTAAAATTATATTTAAGTTAGGGGGGTGTTAGTGTTAGGGTTAGACTTAGCTTTAGGGGTTAATACATTTATTAGAATAGCGGTGAGCTCCAGTTGGCAGATTAGGGGTTAATAATTGAAGTTAGGTGTCGGCAATGTTAGGGAGGGCAAATAAGGGGTTAATACTATTTATTATAGGGTTAGTGAGGCGGATTAGGGGTTAATAATTTTATTATAGTAGCGCTCAGGTCCGCTCGGCAGATTAGGGGTTAATAAGTGTAGTCAGGTGGAGGCGACGTTGAGGGGGGCAGATTAGGGGTTAATAAATATAATATAGGGGTCGGCGGTGTTAGGGGCAGCAGATTAGGGGTACATAGCTATAATGTAGGTGGCGGCTCTTTGCGGTCGGCAGATTAGGGGTTAATTATTGTAGGTAGCTGGCTGCGACGTTGTGGGGGGCAGGTTAGGGGTTAATAAATATAATATAGGGGTCAGCGGTGTTAGGGGCAGCAGATTAGGGGTACATAAGGATAACGTAGGTGGCGGTCGGCAGATTAGGGGTTAAAAAAAAATTATCGAGTGGCGGCGATGTGGGGGGGGCCTCGGTTTAGGGGTACATAGGTAGTTTATGGGTGTTAGTGTACTTTAGAGCACAGTAGTTAAGAGCTTTATGAACCGGCGTTAGCCCAGAAAGCTCTTAACTACTGACTTTTTTCTGCGGCTGGAGTTTTGTCGTTAGATTTCTAACGCTCACTTCAGACACGACTCTAAATACCGGAGTTAGAAAGATCCCATTGAAAAGATAGGAAACGCAAATGACGAAAGGGGATCTGCGGTATGGAAAAGTCGCGGCTGAAAAGTGAGCGTTAGACCCTTTTTTTAATGACCCCAAATACCGGCGGTAGCCTAAAACCAGCGTTAGGAGCCTCTAACGCAGGGTCGGCTCCAGAACGAATGAAATGGGGGGGCTTTTTTTTTTTTTTAACGAGGGGGCACACATTTACAAAGCATGTATGAGAGTCAAAATAAGAGCAGACCTAAATGTGCTAAATCAATCCTATGCAGTGCACTAAAACAGAGCCAATAAACTTGAGACCCCCAGTGCAATAGCTCCTTAAAAACAATTCACCCCTTAACCACCATGATCCAAAACCCTTAAACTCATTCTCAAATCTCAATCATGTCCCCTAAACAGCCATTCACCCCAAACCCCCTATGCAATTAACTCCTTTGTGCAATAGTAGTGAGGATACTAGGTTTTCAGGTACTGGTTAATTTGTAGATTAGATTTAGCTATACCTGTTTCACAATAACGAATGGATATCAGGCTACTTAATACAACCTATGTACTGTGAACCTATAAGAATATGATTGTATCATATAAATATAAGTCTATAAATGGCTACCGGCTTCTATCGATGCCTCAAAAGTGCACTGTGAACTTAGGCCAGGCACAGTGCACTTTTTGAGGCATCGATAAAAGCCGGTAGCCATTTATAGACTTATATTTATATGATACAATCATATTCTTATCATAGTCTATTGTTTAAAAAAATTAGTAACTCACGATGTTTAGGTAAAATTAATAGGGTTAAGACAAGTCCAAAAAGTCTCTAATTAACTTCCAATTCCAAATAAGAGGTTAAGACACGGAGCTCCTTGCAGATGCGTGATGCAACCTCACAGTTCGGCAGCTAACTCTGCCCCCAGCATGCAGCATTACATAACAATTCATTATTTTATTTAATATTTTTAAAGTGTATATATATATATATATATATATATATATATATATATATATATATATATACACACACACACACATACATATTTATACACACACACATATATATTTACACATACATACACACATTTACACATACATAGTATACACACACATATTTACACATACACACACATTTACACCCACATACATATTTACACATACTCATGTACACATACTTACACACACATTTATACACAATACACATACATACACAAACACACATACATACAAAAACACACACACATGATGGTTGGGTTCAGGGTGGAGGAGGAGACTCCTAAGACTACCTGCTGGCTGGGTAATAGAAGCACATTAACAGTCAGAAATTGACTGAAACAAGAAGCAGCCTATGCGCAGCTCCTCTCATGCAACTGCTCCACCTGACTGGGTAGGGGCCCTAAGCAGAATGACAGAACAGGGCCCCTACCCAGGACAAAAAATACTTCAAAGAAATGGGACAATGCACCATGAGCACAGATATACATCCACACTCACAGATATATATATATATATATATATATATATATATATATATATACACATATACATACACACATAATTATAAACACACACATACAAACAGTACACAGACACACAGTACACAAATACAGACACACACAGTACACAAATACAGACACACACAGTACACACAGATACACACACAGATACAGACACAATATACAGATATACACACACGTACAGACACATACAGTACACAGATACACACACACTTCAACAGTACGCATAGATACACATACCTCAAATTTGTCCTGGTTTTTTTCCACTGCCCTAAAAATACTGGAATGTATTGGCAGATCTACATGAGCTCCTGCAGTGATCAATAAATCACTGCGTAGAATGTTGCAATCTAGCATTTCTAGGGCAGTGGGGAAGCAGGAAAAATTGGAGGAAAATAGGCAAATCAAATAATGAAAAAAACATTGTCAGTAAATTGTCAGTAAAATTCATATGTATTCATGTCCCTTTAATGAAATGCTCTAATCCAGTAAAACATATTTTACAAATTGACACCTTTTACTTAAATCAACTAAAGCTGCAATAAAATATGTTTTTCTGTTTGTAACCTATAAATAATTAATCTTGTGCCAGAGTGTTGTCAGATGTAGGCTCCCTAGTGTTTATTTAAAGGGCAGTGTATGTTCACTTAAAGTAATATTTTTATTGTTAAGCTTTAATGGTGATAGTTTTCTTCTACATTAAAAAACAAAAATATTGAAATAAAGGGGAAAGAGGAAAGAAAAGGAGAGAGATGATAAAAAGTGAAGGGGTAATGGCATAGAGAGATAGGAGGTGAGATAGTGAAAGAGAGATGAGGAGGAAAGAAGAAGAAAAAAAGAGGGAGAGTGGAGAAAAAGAATAGAAATATTTTTCCCTGTTATGCAGCACATTTATACAGTGTCCTGAACAGAGAATTCACAAACACTAAGCAGCCCTTCTGCTCTAGGAGGGGTTAAAAGGCTGTGACCTGCTGTGAACTGCAGTGCAGCACACACACAAAAACATATTTATTGCTGACCTCTGCCCCTCTCTTACCTCTCATTGCTTTTCTTTCATGTGGCTGCTGGCTGATCACTGTTAGCTGCCTCAAAGCAAAAGAACCGCGCTTGGGCAGGAAGAAGGGGGAGAGAAGGGAGGGGACAGCTCTTAACAGGAAGTGCTGCTATAATTCAGGGAAATAGCTACAGAACAGCACACTGAATGTGCTGCTTATTACAACTTCCCCCATTCTGTCCAGGGTGCTCTTTCAGTTCCTCAGAGGCTCCCACAATCGCACTACAGAACAGATTGCAAATCGGCACAGGCAGCCAGCAGTCTGCAGTTAGAGTCTAATAAAAAAAAACTCTTTGCACTGCAACAGCCCTGTGTTTTGAGGGGGCACAGCATTCCATTTGGGTGGGCATTGCTCCCCAAAGCCCCCCCCTTGGAGCCGACCCTGCTCTAACGCTGGTTTTCACGGCTACCACCAAACTCCAAATCTAGGCCTATGTTACTCTTTTCTAGTTCACTAGTTTTTGGTTATACATACTATGCATATATAAAACATTTATTTACTATGTTACTCTTTTCTAGTTCACTAGTTATTTGGTTATACATACTATGCATATATAAAACATTTATTTACTATGTTACTCTTTTCTAGTTCACTAGTTATTTGGTTATACATACTATGCATATATAAAACATTTATTTACTATGTTACTCTTTTCTAGTTCACTAGTTATTTGGTTATACATACTATGCATATATAAAACATTTTCTTGTGTGAACAACCCGTGTGCTACAGTTGGCGAGATGTAGTTCACTATATGGGACGCTTCACAATAACAAAAGCAGTAGCGGTTTAGTGTAACATTCGGGATAAAAGTGCTGCTAAATATAACCATAGCTGAGCAGACAAAAAACACTACCAAGCTGCATGATTGTCCCCATGAGTTGGATAATACAGAATTATCAGTAATGTATACGTGCTCATGTATCTGTGTACAAGAAGACTTATCTATGTAAAGGACAGAATATTGGCTGTTGGCCACAGGATTCATTGTCTCTATTATTTTATAGCAACAGGTGACCATGAAATGCATTAAAACCCGAGGGCACAAAGAAAAAAAAACTTGAATAAAAAAAAGATGATGATAACAAATCTGTAGTGATATAGAGATCATCATGTGACAGAACTCATCAGAGGGTAGTGATATCATTCATAAACTGTGTAAGTGAAACAGACACATTAAAGCCTTTGTGTGTGCCTAAGGAAGGTTAGGGTGTTGTCATAAAACATTTAGTAATTTCCCGCATTATGTTGTGTCCAGTAAAACCACTGGGATTATTTAATACAAAGTAATCTCACTGTGTATAAAGCAAATGTCATTATGTCTAGATCTAAAATGCTTTAAAACATGTGGAGAAATTACACTAGTGGCAGCCAGCAACGTAATTACAATGTTACCAAAAGTGTGAAACTGAACCCAAACTGTTTTCTTTCATGACTCAAATAGAGCATGACATTTTAAGCAACTTTCTAATTTACTCCTATTATCAATTTTTCTTTATTCTCTTGCTATCTTTATTTTAAAAGCAGGAATTTAAATCTTAGCACTCAGCCCATTTTAGGTCCAGCACCATGGATAGCGCTTGCTTATTGGAGGCTTACATTTACCCACCAATACGCAAGCATAACCCAGGTTCTCAACCAAAAATGAGCCGACTCCTATGCATCACATTCCTGCTTTTTAAATAAAGATAGCAAGAGAACAAAGAAAAATTGATAATAGGAGTAAATTAGAAAGTTGCTTAAAATTGCATGCTCTATCTGAATCATGAAAGAAAACATTTGGGTTTAGTGTCCCTTTAATTTAAGGGCCAGATTACGAGTGGAGCACTAACAGTTATGTGCAAGCAATAAGAGGTTTATCTCGGGAGTTTTTGCGCGTCGGTTTTATCGCTCGTATTACAAGGTGAAAGTAAACGCAATCGATTGAGCTCCATTGAAGTCGTGTTAACGCGTCCTCAGAGCCAGGGCCGCCACTAGAAATTTTGGGGCCCCTGACTCAACCATTGATCAGGGCCCCCCCCCCCCCTTTGACATATGCAATTTTTGACCAAGTGACTAAAACGTATATGCACTTTATTCTTAAGTGTCTATTTAAACTTGGAAATGTTGTAAAGGTAGTAACATACAAACACACAGACACACTCATACGCTGAA
Source organism: Bombina bombina (assembly GCF_027579735.1). NCBI lineage: Eukaryota > Metazoa > Chordata > Amphibia > Anura > Bombinatoridae > Bombina > Bombina bombina. The sequence continues at coordinate 58,821 of NW_026511009.1, read as the reverse complement.
ACACACACACACACACACTCACACATAAGGATTCACATATAGACACTCTAGCAGACACGCAAAGAAACACACTCAGACACAGACACCCCAACAGACACTTAGCACTCTTTACATTGACCTGACAAGTAATGAGGTAAACTACAGTTTTGTAAAAAAAAAAAAAAGGAGAATTAGAAAACAAAATATGGAGTTCTGATTAACTTTTTGTAAAGGAAGATGACAACTAAATTATGACAACAGCATGCAGTGGCTGAAAGGAAGGGCCCTGAACTGCCTAAACAATAATTTAAAGGTTAAATGGTGGATTGGTTACTTCCGGAAAGGTCTTGTTAGTCTCAAAGTCTGTAGAAAGATGTGAATAATTAGTAGTAAGGTCAAAATGTCCTAAAAAGGAACAGACAATGGACACACACACACAAACTCAAACTTGCACACACACAGAGACACCCACAGAAAACACACAAAGACATACATACACAGAGAGACAACCACATAAAAAACACAGAAAGACATACATACACACACTCTCACTGAGACATCCACAGAAAACACACGAAGACATACACACACCCTCACAGAGACACCCACATAAAACACACACCCAAACAGAGACATCCACAGAAAACACAGACATACATACATACATATACACACACACCCTCACAGAGACATCCACAGAAAATACACAAAGACAAACATACACACCCTCACAGAGACACCCACAGAAAAAGCTCAATGACATATGCACACACCCTCACAGACATCCACAGAAAATGCACAAAGACAAACACACCCACCCTCACAGAGAGACCCACAGATAAAAAATACATACACACTCAGAGACACAAACCAAAGCACAAAGACAAACACAGACACCCACAGAAACACTCACAGGAGGAAACATTTATGCACCTTGCATCCCCTAAATCAACAGTGTGTGACATGCATGATAAAAAAATTTTAGAAATTAAGAGATCACTTTTTAAAGAATCATATTTGTAAATGTGCAAACAAAAATAATTCTGTGAATTCAAAATTGTACATTAATGAGCTGGGTAGATGGCTAGATGAAGAAAAGTACCTTTAAAAGGTTGACATATGATGTTTGTTTGTTTTTTCCCCATTTTCCCCAACCAAGAGCCCCCACTTCAAATATAGTGTACACATTTTCCCAGCTGTCAGCTGTACTTATGGATTTTGAAAATGCTGTACTCTATATGGTCTTGGTGGGACCATAAGCTGTGGTACTCATACCATTAGATCTGGATAAATGCAGGATTTAGGCTTGTTGGTATGTATTTCAAAATTAAGCCAGCTGTAGTGTAAACTGAACAGTTTTAAGTTAACCTGTCTCATTTCAAACACTGAGCAATCTTAGTCTGAGAGTATAAAATTTTATGCAGATGTAAAAATCTTAGATAAAATGCCTCCTTGCATCTGGAAAGTCCTTGCATGAAGGGGCAGTAAACTGGAATGGAATGTAATATATATATATATATATATATATATATATATATATATATATATATATATATATATATATATATATATATATATATATATATATATATATATAAAATGCATATCTGCCAAAAGGGCATCTACCATTTGTGTATTGAGGAGGAAACATTTCTGCATGGTTTTAAATATAGAATTTCTACAGCATTGTCAAATAATCATAAATACACTGCTGCTAAAAAAAAATTTGTTTTTATGGACCCCTAGCCCCAAAAAAACTACTACCACTGACACACACTGTACAAAGTGCCAAGTCTGTCTCACACTGCGCATAGTGGTTTAGTGCACACTAAGAAATCCTCTCAAATGCTAATACTTTACTTCTTGTAATAACATTTCCCATGCTCAATTAGCACTCTGCTGTAGTACCCACTGCACTGGTGGCTGCCCAAATGTAAAAAAAAAAAAAAATTATTTTTTTTTAGTTCTTGCCTCATGGGGCCCCCCTGGCTCATTGGGCCCCTGACAGGAGTCACCCCTGTCACCCCCGTCACCCCCTGATGGCGGCCCTGCCACTGACACACACTGTACAAAGTGCCAAGTCTGTCTCACACTGCGCATAGTGGTTTAGTGCACACTAAGAAATCCTCTCAAATGCTAATACTTTACTTCTTGTAATAACATTTCCCATGCTCAATTAGCACTCTGCTGTAGTACCCACTGCACTGGTGGCTGCCCAAATGTAAAAAAAAAAAAAAAAAAAATTTTTTTTTTTTTTTAGTTCTTGCCTCATGGGGCCCCCCTGGCTCATTGGGCCCCTGACAGGAGTCACCCCTGTCACCCCCTGATGGCGGCCCTGCTCAGAGCTCTGGTTAACTGTTTCACTAAAGAAAAAAGTGTCACAAAACACATCAAGCATACATTACAAAGTAAACTTACACATAATAACACCATCTAATTAAAAAAAATGTAAGAAAAAATATTGCACAAAAAAGTTATAACGGCTCAAAGATATTAGGGGGTAGATTTAACAACAGTTGAGCTGACATGATTCGCTATAGTGAATCATGTCCGCTTGACCTCGCTTAATGCCGACAACATACGCTTTCGGCATTTAAAATTGCACAAGCATTTCCAGTGAATTGGCCGCTAGCAGGGTCCGTCAATCATCCAGATCGTATCGGGGTGATTTCAGTCCGTCATCTTTGACAAAGCGCCAATCAGAGGCGCAAAACGCGTCAGATGGTACTGAGTGTTGAGAGGTGTGTGTGCTTCTGTTTTTAAACTGCCGAAATAAAGTATTTTTTTACCCGAGCCTGTGCCTTCCTTTGGTTAGCTGACTGACAGCAGCTGCCTATATCACCGAATAGACACTTTCTTTCTTTTTCCTGAATATCTAAAAAAAAACAGCAGTCTTGTTGAGCAGTTACGTTGGGGCTGATCAATATGAGTCCTAAAAATATAATCTATTTATTCTTTAAACCAAAGCTTTTACTGATTGTCCTTATTTGTGGTAGCTTGACTACAACACTGGATTGTTTTACATCTGTTTTCAGACTATTTATTGCCTTAACTTAACCAAAAGGC
>NW_026511009.1:15776-50776 GCF_027579735.1 Bombina bombina | reverse complement strand
AAAATGCCCTACCCTATTCTAAATTAAAAAAGTTCAAAGCTCTTTTACCTTACCAACCCTGAAAAGGGTCATTTGCGGGGCATGCCCCAAATAATTCAGCTCTTTTGCCTGTAAAAAAAAACATACAATACCCCCCCCAACATTACAACCCACCACCCACATACCCCTAATCTAACCCAAACCCCCCTTAAATAAACCTAACACTAAGCCCCTGAAGATCTTCCTACCTTATCTTCACCATGCCAGGTTCACCGATCCATCCTCCGAAGTCTTGATCCAAGCCTCCGAAATCTTCATCCAAGCCCAAGCGGGGGCTGGCGATCCATAATCCGGCTGAAGTCTTCTATCAAGCGGCTGAAGAGGTCCAGAAGAGGCTCCAAAGTCTTCATCCTATCCGGGAAGAAGAGGAGATCCGGACCGGCAACCATCTTGATCCAAGCGGCATCTTCTATCTTCATCCGATGACGAACGGCTCCATCTTGAAGACCTTCAGCGCGGATCCATCTTCTTCTTCCGACGTCCAACTGAAGAATGAAGGTTCCTTTAAGGGACGTCATCCAAGAAGGCGTCCCTCGAATTCCAATTGGCTGATAGGATTCTATCAGCCAATCGGAATTAAGGTAGGAAAATTCTGATTGGCTGATGGAATCAGCCAATCAGATTCAAGTTCAATCCGATTGGCTGATTGGATCAGCCAATCAGATTGAGCTTGCATTCTATTGGCTGATCGGAACAGCCAATAGAATGCGATCTCAATCTGATTGGCTGATCTTGGATGACGTCCCTTAAAGGAGCCTTCATTCTTCAGTTGGACGTCGGTAGAAGAGGATAGATCCGCGCTGGAGGTCTTTAAGATGGAGCCGTTCGTCATCGTATGAAGATAGAAGATGCCGCTTGGATCAAGATGGTTGCCGGTCCGGATCTCCTCTTCTTCCCGGATAGGATGAAGACTTTGGAGCCTCTTCTGGACCTCTTCAGCCGACGCTTGATAGAAGACTTCAGCCGGATTATGGATCGCCAGCCCCTGATTGGGCTTGGATGAAGACTTCGGAAGCTTGGATGAAGACTTCGGAGGACGGATCGGTGAACCTGGCATGGTGAAGATAAGGTAGGAAGATCTTCAGGGGCTTAGTGTTAGGTTTATTTAAGGGGGGTTTGGGTTAGATTAGGGGTATGTGGGTGGTGGGTTGTAATGATGGGGGGGTATTGTATGTTTTTTTTTTACAGGCAAAAGAGCTGAATTATTTGGGGCATGCCCCGCAAATGGCCCGTTTCAGGGCTGGTAAGGTAAAAGAGCTTTGAACTTTTTTAATTTAGAATAGGGTAGGGCATTTTTTTATTTTGGGGGTCTTTGTTATTTTATTAGGGGGCTTAGAGTAGGTGTAATTAGTTTAAAATTGTTGTAATATTTTTCTAATGTTTGTAAATATTTTTTTATTTTTTGTACTTTAGTTAGTTTATTTAATTGTATTTATTTGTAGGTATTGTATTTAATTAATTTATTGATAGTGTAGTGTTAGGTTTAATTGTAGGTAATTGTAGGTATTTTATTTAATTTATTTATTGATAGTGTAGTGTTAGGTTTAATTGTAACTTAGGTTAGGATTTATTTTACAGGTAATTTTGTAATTATTTTAACTAGGTAACTATTAAATAGTTATTAACTATTTAATAGCTATTGTACCTGGTTAATATAATTACAAAGTTGCCTGTAAAATAAATATTAATCCTAAAATAGCTATAATATAATTATAATTTATATTGTAGCTATATTAGGGTTTATTTTACAGGTAAGTATTTAGCTTTAAATAGGAATAATTTATTTAATAAGAGTTAATTTATTTCGTTAGATTTAAATTATATTTAACTTAGGGGGGTGTTAGTGTTAGGGTTAGACTTAGCTTTAGGGGTTAATCCATTTATTAGAGTAGCGGCGAGATTCGGTCGGCAGATTAGGGTTTAATAATTGAAGTTAGGTGTCGGCGATGTTAAGGAGGGCAGGTTAGGGGTTAATACTATTTATTATAGGGTTATTGAGGCGGGAGTGAGGCGGATTAGGGGTTAATAACTTTATTTTAATAGCGGCGCGGTCCGGTCGGCAGATTAGGGGTTAATAAGTGTAGGCAGGTGGAGGCGACGTTGAGGGGGGCAGATTAGGGGTTAATAAATATAATATAGGGGTCGGCGGTGTTAGGGGCAGCAGATTAGGGGTACATAAGTATAACGTAGCTTGCGGCGGCGTGCGGACGGCAGATTAGGGGTTAAAAAATTTAATTAGAGTGGCGGCGATGTGGGGGGACCTCGGTTTAGGGGTACATAGGTAGTTTATGGGTGTTAGTGTACTTTAGAGCACTGTAGTTAAGAGCTTTATAAACCGGCGTTAGCCCAGAAAGCTCTTAACTACTGACTTTTTTCTGCGGCTGGAGTTTTGTTGTTAGATTTCTAATGCTCACTTCAGCCAAGACTCTAAATATCGGCGTTAGAAAGATCCCATTGAAAAGATAGGATACGCAAATGGCGTAGGGGGATCTGCGGTATGGAAAAGTCGCGGCTGCAAAGTGAGCGCCAATACGAGCCACTCTATGAAACCTCCCCACTGTTAAGATAAAATCCCAGATATGACTAATAGTTCGATCAGGTTAAACTGCAGATGCTGCTGTAATGTAAGTTTAAAGCCATTAGCTAGACAGGTATGTATCTCCAATTGGATTTAGGCCTTATACAAATGTTTAACAGTGACTGCAATTATAACAAACACGCCCCAACATAAGTGCTAGTAATAGATTTACTCAAAGTGTTGTAACCTAATAAGGTTGCTTAAGGTGAATTGTAGATTTTTAGCGTAAATTTATCGACTGGTTCTGTGGGCAGTTAGAGCCTAGGTGAAAATAGTTGAATTAATTAATTAATGCACGCCAGTAAGATGCAATGGTACTATAATATAAGTTGTAGCTATTTGTTAAACTGATTTGTTCCTCCGAATAAATATATATATATATGTGTGTGTGTATAAATATATATATGTTTGTGTGTGTATAAATATATATATATATGTGTGTGTGTGTGTATAAATATATATATATATGTGTGTGTGTATGTGTATAAATATATATATATATATGTGTATGTGTATAAGTATATATATATATATATATATGTGTGTGTGTGTGTGTGTGTGTGTGTGTATAAATATATATATATATGTGTGTGTGTGTGTATGTGTATAAATATATATATATATATATATATATATATATATATATATATATATATATATATATATATATATATATATATATATGTGTGTGTATGTGTATAAATATATATATGTGTGTTTGCATACTAGGCATCTACATCTACACTTCACAATCGAATAGCAGAACAATAAAATATTTAATCTTATCTTGTGAATTGAAACTGTGACTTGCCTACAGTTTTCAGTTCAGATGAAATAATACAATGTTTACTATTTTGTGCATATTGTTTACAATGTACAATGGTTGCTATGTGTCAGAGTAGAAAGGTCAAAGCTATGAAAACCTCTGAGTAATGTAGTCAGTAATATTATTATTTGCTTATTTGATTGCTTTTTTGCAAAGTGTCACAGGAATTTCTTATTTCAAATATTGGCACTTATGAACTTATGTACCATTGGCTGTAAAGGGAGTGTTTAATGCTGTGTGTCAGGAAAGGGTTAGTGGTCAATTCTCTGTATATGGGAAGTGGTGAATGGTCACTGTTGTGTGCCTTAAAAAGAGGATTAATGGTCACTGCTGTGTATCTGGAAAGAGTTAATAGTCACTGTGGTGAATCAGGAAACGCAGTTAGTAGTAGGACACTGCTGTGTTCCTTAGAAGGCTTTAGTGGTCACTTCTGTGCACTTTACAAAGGGGTGAATAGTTACTCGTGCCTGCTTTAGAAGAGGTTCATTGTCACTGCTGTGTGCCCTAGAAAGGGTTAATGTGACTGCTTTGTATCTGGAAGGGTTATTGCTGTGTACCTAGAAGTTAATGGTAACGGCTGTGTGCCTGGGAGAGAAAACTTTACTTTGGGAAGGGGTTAATTACTGCTATGCTGATTTGTGCAAGCCTAAAAGCCTTAACACAGGCTTAATTATAGTAAAACTGTGGGACATCACTTCTTCCTGTGGAGTTCTTACTTTATCCCCTGGTAGCAGTTCTTTGAAAGACCATATGTTGCCCATGTTTCTTGTAGCTTTTGTAATGTTATATGGTCCATTTATGGATCAGATCTGTGTTTAGTCTGCTACATGGTAATTTGGAACTCTGGCTGACATTAGCTGGCTCTATATATGTAATGTTTTATTCATGTAATTTTATCACATTTGTACAGTTTGGTTATGAATAGGAAAAAGGGCAGTACCGCGTTACCCAGTGTATTCAAAGAAAATAAAAATACTTTTGTAAGAAAATAACAAAAGTGATATACAGGTGAAACATTTAATAGCTAACTAATTGTGGATACAAGTGCAAGCTTTCAGGACACTGGGGTCTCTTCATGTCCAGGATTCACAAACACTTCACACATCCCTGTGAAACTTTCCCAAGGCTCTAACCTTACAGCTACATCACAGCAAATGTTCATACTTTACATTTGTCATTTTTAAATGCATATACCTTAATGCCTTACCCTGTAAACTGTATATAAATATGACTGAGCTTATGCACCTTAGGCTTATTACTGATTATGTAACCCTTTATCTGTATTCAATGTGATTTGAGTTTGTGCTGTTCCTGATATTGTCACAATACAGTTATATATTGCTAACTGTGCCCAATTGGATGGCTGTTCATAAGCTTTTCATATACTGAAATCTCTCACTGTTTCAGTCATCCAAGATGAGTTGTCACATTTACTTTTCCTGTTTATCTTGCTCATCCAAGCAGAAATTTATGTTTTTATTTGTTATTTAGGAATGGGAAGCCTGACAACTGTGTTTATGTGATTGCTAACATTTTATATACTGTATTTAATTTTGTAAATTATGATGCTCTGTTTGTGCTATATAAGTATCAGATTTACCGGTATTTTCACTTAAAGGGACAGTCTAGTCAAATTTAAACTTTCGTTATTCAGATAGGGCATGCAATTTTAAGCAATTTACTTTTATCGTCAAGTGTTCTTGTTCTCTTTGTTGAAAGCTAAACCTATTAGGCTCATATGCCAATTATCTGTCTGTAAAATGTTGTCTTTTATTGTATTGTTTCTCCGTTGTACTTCTATCCTAGTACCCATGGGCAGCGCTGCAGAATCTGTTGGAGCTTTATAAATAAAGAATAATAATAATTAAACCCTTGAAGGCCGCCTCTTATTTCAGTCCATTATGACAGTTTTCACAGCTATACAGCGCTAGTTCATGTGTGCAATTTAGATTACATTGTGCACACTCATGCGGAATTATTTATGAGTCAGCACTGATTGGCTAAAATGCAAGTCTGTCAAATGAATTGAAATAAGGGGGCAGTCTGCAGAGTCTTAGATACAAGGTAATTATAAAGGTAAAAAGTTAAAATAACAGTGTTGGTTATAAGTTTTTTCAATAAAAAAAGTTTGTATAATTAAAAACCTCTTTTATTGTGTTTTTCTTTTGAGACAATGTATGAAGTGTTCTTCAAATAAAACAAACCCTCAATATTTGGCAATATAGTTGGCACTTTGATGTAAATAAGTTGCTTTTGTGTTGCAGTTTGGGCGCTCAAAGAGCTTTGCCATAAAAAAAAAACTGTTTCATAGGTAGGTAAACACAGTAATCCATATCCAGCTATTTCAGTTGGGGGAAATGTGCTAATAAGCTTGTGTATACTGTTTAGTAATACTTCAATATTATATATTATTATTGCATTATTTTGCCCTCAAAAAAAGTATATTATCTTAATGTATGAGTGTTGTGAAGTGTATGTATTGTACTTGAATATTTAATAACAGTAAGCTTACAGGAAATAGCGTTACTTTTATTATACTACCTTTCTTCTTGTGAATGAGAACCATACTCATCTAAATTAAAGGAACAGGAAACCCACATTTTTTCTTTCATGATTCAGATAAACAACTTTATGATTTACTTCTATTATCTAATTTGCTTCATTATTTTGGTATCCTTTGTTGAAAAGCATAGCTAGTTAGGCATTATATATGTGCAGCCATCAATCAGCAAATAGCACCCAGGTGGTGAACTTACCTAGCTATGCTTTTCAACAAAGGATACCTAAACACTGAGCAAATTAAATAATAATAGTAATATGGAAAGTTATTTAAAATTGTATTCTCTATCTGAATAATGAAAGAAGAAATTTGGCTTTCTTGTTCCTTTAACTAAGGATTAAGAACATTTCTTGGATGACAAACCTCCCTAGGTCAATCAACTGCGAGGTATCACTTTAAATATTGATCAATATGATCCTAATACTGGTGTATGATGGTGTGTGTGTCCAAATGAAGACGTCTCACATACTTGTTCAGGTTGTTAACACCAGTGTAGCTATGGCACACTTTAACCCTAGGATAATCTGTCCTTTTAACCCCTTAATGACCACAATGTGCCCTGTATGTCACTGGTCATTAAGGTTTTTTTCAGGACATAATAGCACAAGTCTAGCAAGAACACACTATTAATGCCCTCCCTCTAGCAGGCTTTGTGGAATAGAGCAGTCTCAATGCTGGTGGCAAGACCGCGCTTTAAAACAATCACGTCCCAAAAAAAGGCCAGTGACATACAGGGTACGTCGCTGGTCCTTAAGGGGTTAAATACGCCGCTTTTCTTAGGATGCTTTAGGTTTAGGAAATAATAATCATACTGCCTGTAACACACTATAGATATAACTGTAGCAGACCTTTATACCAATACCATAAGTGTCATTTGGATCTAGCAGAGGTAATTTACTTTCATCAGCATATTTTAGCCCTGATAAGGGATATGGAAGTAAAATTGCAATTTTAAGATACTTCAATTAATTTCTCTTATCAAATATAATTCATTATTTTAATATCCTTTATTGAAAAGCACACATGGAGCCTAGTTTCCATTGCTGTTGTGAACTGTGTAAACTGGTGGTAACATAGAACATCTCCAAAGACTTTAATGGAGATACTTGTTGCCATCAGTTTGCAACAGCAATAGAAACTAGGCCCTAGGTTGCCTCAGGATCAACAATGCATTACTGATATTTAGTAGCTACACACAAATAAATACCTCTTGTCATTGGCTCACCAGGAGTGTTCAGCTAGGCCCACGTAGTGCATTGCTGCTCTGGAGCTGTTATGTTGACTACGTTTCTTAGTAATTATCATTAAAAAACCTAGTTACTACATTAAAGAAACAACCATATTCTTTATATAAAAAAAGTTTTATTGCAGTTTCCATCATGTACTGTACAATGCAGTAGATATCTTTCTAACAGTAAAATTAGAGAAAAATAATAAATTCCAACAAGCCTTGTAAGGCAAGCATGAGGATCAGAAACCCTGAAGTCATTAATATTGCAGCATAAAAAGTCCAGAGTCCATTAGTTTTCCCGGATTTAAAGTGTCTTGTGTAAGTACTTTCAGACGCCCATTGTGTCAGCCGATATGCTTCGGCTTGGAGAGACGAAAACCATACAAAAAAAAAAGATTCTATTTTAAACATATAAAAAGACAGAAATATACATTGTCCATCTTTCACCTTCCAAGGTAGCCATAGGATATCCTGGACATGCTTAACCAACACTGAACATTAACTGTAAAACTAAGCTAAGGAGCCCTCTTACATGTGGTCATATGAACATGCCACCAATCTTTTGTGGTGGCAAATGTTAGTCAAATCTAGAACTCCATTTTAAACTGTTGATACACACAAAGCTAGGCATTATACTCTAACTGATCAGAGTGCCTGTTCTTCACCAATCTCTTATTTCTTGAGGTCAGTCACAACTCTCTGCTTTCCATTGTGGAAACGTTTATAGTCATGTCTACAGAGAGGGAGAGACCATCTTATCAGCTTGTACTCTGCAGCTAAGAATCTGTATTGAGCAGATTTTGGTGTTCTTCAGCATCTGTTTTTGATGTTCTTGTTTTTATGATGCCAAGAATTGCAGGTTCCAAAGCGATCAAGCTCTCGCTTGCTGGTACTCTTCTTTAAGAGTCCATTGTGGCTTCTCCGGCTCTTCTCTTGAAGAACAACTTTTGAAGAAGCTCATGCTAGCACTGGTACATCTCTTGATGCCAGTTGAGGCTAGTTAACGACCCTCCAGGCTGAGATGACACTTTAAATAGAGGGGGAAAAAAATACATTTTTTTCTCATGTATCGAAGGAGACAAGTAGAAAAGTTCCGTGGCTCTGCCCACTCCAAGGACAGAGCCACTTAAACTGCAGAACCAGCTGAGCGTGGTTGTGATGGGTGCAGGAAATCTAGTTTTTTGCTGACATTTGTCTCATCAGAGGGCAGCCTGGACTGGAATTTCTTCATCTGTTCTGGGCTTGCCAGATTCTTGAGTAGACAATTCTCTTTCTCCAGCTGAGAATTTTTCTCCACAAGGTCCTTTATCTGTTCTTTAAGGACCTCCACCTCCTCTCGTACAGCGTACATTAGATGATTCTTTACTAGATCCTATAAGATAAGGAAGATATATTAATGAAAAAGTTCACCATAACACTAAATTTCACCAGCAAAAAATAAATACATAGTAAGTTGCACAACTTCACTGAGTCTCTTGCTACACTTTCAAAGCTCTTACAATCTACACTAATGAGAACTTTAAATATAAAATCAGAAACCAGCAAATTTGTTAAACATGTCATCATGGATGACTCTTTTATTGACAGACAAGCTTTATTGAACACATTTCACTAAATAGTTCTGCAAATGTGTAAGGAAAAATAATTGCACCAAAGCATGGAAAATGTAAAAAAAAAATAAGTTTAAAGGGACATGAAACCCAAATTTTTACTCTCATGATTCCGATAGATCATACAGTTTTAAACAGCTTTCCAATTTACTTATATTATCTAAATTTGCTTCATTCTCTTGCTATCCTTTGGAGAAGCAGTAATGTACTAATAGGAGTTAGCTAAAAGCCAATAACAAGAGGAATATATATGCTGCCACCAATCAGCAGCTTTTGAGCCTACCTTTCAACAAAGAATACAAAGAGAACGAAACAAATTAGATAATAGAAATTGGAAAGTTATTTAAAATCGCAGGCTTTATCTGAATCATGAAATTTTAAAAATGTTGTGTACATGTCCCTTTAAGGATAAAATGAAAATGTTATAATTGAAATAATGCTAATACAATTATTAGATAATGATTATTGTAAAACATAGCATAGAATATTTATTTCTCTCTTATAATTAAATATTATATATTAAAAAGGTTATGCTCATGACTAAAACAATTTGATTGCAGAGTACTTCACAAAAAATGACAACATGCTATTGCACATAGATACATTTTCTAGGAAAATTCCGAAGCACATACTAAGTTGTTGCCTTGGGCCATACAAACAAAAAAATAGGCTGATTTCATATTACGTTTTTTTAAAATTAATTCTAATTTCAGCTATTGCAATGTCAGGTTAACAGAATTCATTCAACATTAAGAAAGTATTTAATGAAGTTCTGTGCATATTCAGTTATTGCATATAAGGAATAGCTGTATGTGACAATCACAAAGGCTTTTGCTCTGCGGTATTTTTCTTTCACAAGAAAGAGATACCCCCAATGTATAAATGCCTGTACTGCAGTGCATCCCTGACCAATCAGAACTCAGAGATTCAGTAGGCAAATCTACCCAGCAACAGGCTGCCAACGAGTACAGTAAATCCCAGGGTGAATAGAATAGTGCTATGCACACAGATAAGACACGCAAATGCCCCCCCCCAAAAAAAAAAAAAAAAAATACGTCCAGAAACACACACACATAGATGTATAAAGACCTATCCATATGAATTTATGCACTGTCAGTACAGATCTAAATAGAATAGAATCAGAAAAAAAACCTCACCCCTTATAGTATTCAATATGCAGTAATTTAATTTACAGTCTATACTTAGCCAGAAATTAGTTAATACTATGTTTATTGCGTTATACTTTGAGAAAATATGCTATGAGATATAGGAATCCACAGGTGAGGATGAACAGAAGGGGTGGTATTATACATTGAGAAACAGTTCCCCAGATTCACTAAGACTGGCCTCTTTCTATTTTATGAACTTATTCAGAAATGCTCAATCATTGTTTAGTAAAAGTACTCCACAAAATAAAATAAGAACATAGGTATAACATTGAAGCAGTTGAATGTAGATAATGTTTTTTTCATGTAGATGAATATCCATACAGAATTATATTTTGCCATCTAAGGATCTATTTATAAATATGTCAAGGGTGACTGAAATGTTGGCATGGTGTCTGTGACTATATGTGGGGTGCAGAAGGAATATGAATTGAATGCACAGGTGCTCGGGTTCAGAGGGATTCATTGTTCATGGGTGTTAGGCTGCAGAAGTTGTCAATGAGTGTGGATGCTGTGCTGCAAATGAAGTCTGTGATGCAGATGGATTCTATGTGTTTGTATGCAGAGGAAGTCTGTGCCTGCTTGCAGAGGTCTAGGGGTTACATAAAGTTTACCTTAGATGCAGGGGTACAGAAATAGTCTGTGCTTGGATGGAATTTTGCAGTGGGTCTCTTTTATAGGAGGGTGTCTCTTAGCTTAAATACAAATGTGCAGAGCATTGCTCTTCATAAAGATGTGGGGATAGATTCACTTGAAGTCTTCGCCTGCCTATCCAAACTCTCCAGTTCTTGTTTTATTTAACATGCTTATAAAACTTTGTATCTTAGGTGTATTGACTGTATATTACATGAACTGAAAAGCCTGAGCAGTTTGGAGAAGGTTTTAGTGAATCTACCCCAGAGGCTGTTTAATTGTGGATGTGGGCTTGCAGGTGTTCTGTGACTTCATAGGTGTAGCGGTGCAAAGGCTACAGATTCAATTATTTTATGCATATATGTAAATGCTGTGCAAGTGTATTTTGTAAATTTTAGAATAAAAAAAATATATCCAGCCAGTTGTACTCACCATAGCTTGCTCAATCTTATTGTCTATTGCCACTACACTTGCTCCAGATGCACTGCGGAGAAAAAAAAAAAAATGATGGTTACAGACAGTCACAATAGGACAGGTTTATAGATACAATGTTTGTTCTGCAAACACTCTACTGATGCAACATTTATTCTGTGAAATGGGTGGCGCCCCTACAGGACTGTATTGCAGACCTGCAAGGGTTAATACAATGAACAATGCTCCTTCCCCTGAAAGACTTCTAAAAATCAAGGAGGAGGAAGCAGACTTGACTGTTCCAGTCCAAACCAGGATAATCCTGTTCTAACCACCCAACCCCCCCCCCCCCCCTCTGTCTGACTAGAAAACAGGAAAGCTATAAAGGAAAATACTGAAAAATAGGAAACTGGCAAATAAAAGTGTATAGTACTGATAATATTTCTAAGACTATTTCTGCACAAAATACACACAGCTGAAAATGTATTTCTGCAATGTTTAACACACACCAAACTGGTACTCCAAAAAATGATTTTTCCAACTTATATATTAATTATTTAACTATACATAGCAGCACCTTACTGGCAATGTTAGAAAATGCAATTTAAACAACAAAAAACACTGTCATTAATTATATGATGCAATCATATGTTTGGACAGTTTTTAAAATAATTATATAATATTTCTTAACTATAATTATGCACCAAATTCTGCAAATGTATATTGCAAAATAATACAATTGAGAAAATAAACTTATAAATGAGAATTTATTAAATTCAGCTTAGATATGCACATAACATTTCTTAACAGTAAATAGATATGTTGTTTTTCCCAATAGGGGCTCAAAGCTATCGTTTGAATGATACAAAAAAGGTTTGCATACATTTTTATGCATTCAGGGTTTTTGTTTTTTTTTGCTATTAAATCATAATGGAAATAAATTTACCTGTTATCCAGTTTTACAGACACTACATCGGCACCCAAAAGGGAAGAAAAAAATGAGATGGAAAAATTGTGCAGCTCATAGACTGCCACCTCCATGCGTGAGTTGTACATATCCGTGCTCATGTTTACTGCCACTTAGGTTTACTTTAATCCAACACAATTGTATGGGACACCCAGCTCTAAGCTTTAGCTGTTAACTACTGCTGATGCAACAAGATGCAAACTGACTGCTATTTCTGAGCTACTCCTCTTTAAATAGCTTGTGATGACATCAGATGGTGTCACCCAGATATGCAAAATAACTGTACTACCCCCCCCCCCTCCCTAACCCAGTGAGGAACAAACAACATAGTCTGCTGCCAAAGCCAAAATTGAATTCGTCGTGCTGTTAATGTTAGGGTGAAATAGATTCTGGGAATTTGTTTGATTTTCGTTCATTATTTAATTTTCTGTTTAAGATCAGATCATTAAAGGAGGATATCTTTGTGAGAATTAGTTTTGTTTCTTATTAGAGCATAAAGTTCACATTTTAAAAAATGTGCAGGTTGCAGCAGGGCAAGGAAACAGAGTTTAACCTATTCTGTGCCACACATTTTTGTAATATTTGTTAGAGAAAATATTTTTAGTGCATAGTATTTTTTAATTATTTTTAAGTTTGATTAAAGTTTGTTTGAAATGTATATTTTATGAGGGAAAGAGAAAAGGGTGACCCAACATTGAGTTTAGGTTTCTAAATAATTTTCTCGGCCATACAGCATTATTTTACTGCAGAAATTGGGGCTACTAACAATACTGTGCAGTGTTTGTGTCTCAAGTAACAAAAAGGGGAGCCATATTGCAGACATCCCAACCTGTAAAAACTCATTTTAGGGAGGTGGATTCACCAGCTACTGCGCCGCAACCCCCCCCCCCCCCCCCCCCCCCCCCATATATATTGGACACCTTGAAACCCTAAATAAGATACAGACTTATCATTAAAGTAGCTTCCCACTAAAGGCACATTTTAAATAAAGTAGCTTTATTGCACAACCACATACAACAAACCTATTTTCCAGTGATCGTACGCTTGTTGAATGCTTAAATATTTTAGAAGTTTAATTACGTGCAGTAAATAAGGTAGTATTTGTGTTTTATTTTATTAGAATAAGTGGGGGCTTTTTGGTTACTGATGCATGCTTTGAGGGTTCTAGAATGTCCCAGCAACTAAAGGCATTCCTTAAAGAAACACTTTTCCGGATTTGGGCCACATTGGATCATGGTACTTTGAGTTTCAGGGAGATTGCATTCCATTTGCTGGCATCAGGGAGCCGCTATTACAATCAGGGAGACTCCCTGAACTTCAGGGAGAGTTGGGATGTCTGATATTGTGGGGTGTAAAATGGACTTTCCTCAGCCAGCACTTTTAGACATGAGCTCTATATGCATAGAGTTCATGTCTAAAAGTGCTGGCCGAGGAAAGTCCATAGACTGCGCAGATCTTGGCACACACAAACCTTTAAAAGAAAAACTTATTTTGTGTAATGCAAAGTAAAACAAATGCACACTGTTGCACTTCAGGATTTACTTCAAAATGCATTTGCACAACTCCCAAAAAGGACCACTCTGGTTTATTGCTTATACAGCAATGTAAGGGTTAATTACATTTTTGCAGTATGTGGTGATGCCCTTTTTTGGGGGGGGATACAGTTTCCTAGTAAGGGGCATGAATATTAATATGAGATTGAAATGCTATGCAAAAAATATATAATACAAATATTGTTCATTTAAAGTAACATGGGATTGCAATTGTTTTACTAATCCACTAGTCCCTAACTAGTAAGACGTTTCAGCCATCAGAAAGAAATATGGCCTTTTCCTATATTTAACATGAAGAAGACTAGTGAAAAAAGCTTAAATATATTAATATCTATGGGTATTAATCATCAAACATTGGTGATAATTAATGAAGAAGAAATAATGATTTATTGTCAACATTTCAACCCAAATTAGGTTTTAGTGGTACTCTTGGAAAATGCTTCATTTTTTTTAAAGTTAATTTTTTTTTTAGAGTTTTGCTTCTGAAGATTGCATGTTTCTGTGTAACCAGGTTTCTGGATTGTAATGTTACATAAATTACATGATCATGCATCTGCACAAACAGGACACTGGGGCAGACTCACTGAACTCTCTTCTCCCCCCTCCCCCATAAGTTGTTATGCATTATTGCGCTTCTTGCAGTATTCATTAATGTACCCTGTCTCCCTCTAGTGGTCTGTTACAGCCACACAACTACAAACCACAGACCCAGATTAAATATTTATTTGGCAGACAAGGAACATTGTGTGCTTTGCTGATATGGTAAAGCCAAAACAATGTCGTCTGCAAAACTATTGCAGCTCTCTTTCTAGACAAACAAAATACATTTTGTTATTATGAAGTTATCGCTCACTTATTTGCAAGGTGTGGTTTGTCCGAGTGAAATATCATCTGAAAGGGAACTTTGTGTTCCATTTATAGCTTATAAACAAAACATATATATATTTGTTTTCTTGGCTTACATTAATTTGTATTATGTAGGCCACAAGCCTGCAATGGAAAGTAAACAAAACGTGTGCTATAAAATTAATTGGCAGCTCAATTCCACATAGACTACAACAGATTGTTCAATATTTTCCTGTTTTGAAGAATAATATAAATATGTATATTTAGTAATATTTTTCTTGTAATTAAAAACAATTAGAAAAATCAATGAATAAATGAAAGGTTGACAAACTGCTAGTGTTATTGTGATTTATTAGTAAGGCATTGACAAATGCTATTGCGCTTGGTACATAACTAAGGTACGGAGTGACACAAATTTATGCTAAAACAAAAAAAAAAGGTTATGCATAAACACAAAACTCATATACTGTATGCTACAAATCAAAATAAAAAGTTTTTCTGGCCTCTTTTAAATGTGTGGGTTTGTAAATATAGCGTTACTATTATTATTAGTTTAATTGCTCCTTTTATCTCTTATTTATAAAGCACCAACAAATGTGCTTAGATTGCAATAAACTTACATATTGTTTATCACTAGAAAAAAAAATCTGACAATGTATTTTAACAAAATAAAATTCAACATAAATGTGTAAACTTCTCGCTCATGGCCCAAAACTTCACCGGGCCAGACATAAAAATACCCACAGGGGCTGCACTCAGGGAATTCTATTAAAAAAGGGGCTGCACCTGCAAGTTGCGAGATGTCTCCCACTTAACAGGGGAGAGAGACGTTAACAGGGAGCAGGGGCCGCACTTAAAAATTAAATCCTGCAGCCAATACAAATCACAATCTCGACACTTTTCAGATTGTGAGAAAAAATAGGGAGTTCTGCAGCAGAAAAATATTTATAGAATATGCCAGACCTGGTGGAGAAATTTCAGCCATGCCTATGGAATGTCACTGTTCAGCCAATTAACAGAGAAACAGATTTTACAATAAGTTAAATAATACACTTTGATTTTCTTATTGAATTTGTATGCATCACCTTCACATACTTAAAAGCAGGGGAAACCCCTTTGCAAGACACACAGTTCTCAAGGTAAAAACTGACTTCATAGAATTAGGACAGGGGCTTGGTAGTACTGGTGAGATTTCTTATATAATCTCACTACCCCAGAGCGCTTTATCAAAACATTCACCAGAGCTGACGTGGAAAACCACACTGACACAGGGGCTGTCCTCAGGGAATTCTTTAAAAAACAGAGCAGGAGCGAGCTGCATTGAGTGTAATGGCGCGATCGGGCCGGGCTGTGACTAGACAGCTGTCCAGATTTGCTCAGGGGGAAAACCAGACCCGCTCAGTAGAGCAAAAGCGGCAGTCTGAAAAACCCTCTTTTCTTAATCAAATTTTAGAGGCAATATTATGTTGCATAAAGTTTGGCTAAGATAATGTTACATAATTCTGTACTATGTGCAGAATTATATAACATTATTTTCTAGGTTTACTGCACCTTTAACAATATGCATTTTCCTGAATATTTTATTATTATTCTTCATGTACTTAAAGGAACAGTCTACACCAGAATTTTTATTGTTTAAAAAGACAGATAATCCCTTTATTTACCATTCCCCAGTTTTGCATAAACAACACAGTTATATTAATATACTTTTTACCTCTGTGATTACCTTGTATCTAAGCCTCTTCTGACAGCCCCCTGATCACATGACATTTTATTTATTATCTATTGACTTGCTTTTTAGCCAATTAGTGCAGTGTCTGCCACAAGCGTTATCAAAATATTATCTGTATGGCTCACATGAACAAGCTCTCCCTTGTTGTGAAAAGCAAATAAAAAAGCATGTAATAAGAGGCAGCCTTCAAGGGCTTAGAAATTATTATATGAGCCTTCATAGGTTTAGCTTTCAACTAAGAATACCAAGAGAACAAAGCACATTTGATGATAAAAGTAAATTGGAAAGTTGTTTAAAATTGCATGCCCTATCTAAATCATGAAAGTTTATTTTTGACAAGACTGTCCCTTTAAATACAGGGAACACCCCTTTGCAACACATAGTTTCACCATGGGCATCATAGTAATAGCAAGATTTCTTACAGAATCTCACAAGCCCAGAAACTTTTCGCTAATCAGGCTCTAAATGTACAGATAATTATGACCTTTACCAACCATCCTATTACTAAAATGCATAGGCAAACTCAGTAGGATTATCAGGACCCCATAAATTACAAAATTTACCAGGGACAAACAATGTGCAATCAGAGGTAAAATGGCAGATTACAACATGACCCTTAGGGCACATGAAGTCAGCTGAGGGGAGGGCATGCTAGGGTCAAATAAAAAAACAACTGGACAGTTGTCTGGTTGGGTTTCATGACTGAAACTTAAAGCTTGGCCAAGTTCATGATTTATGCTGCCTCATGTCCATTCAAGTATGCTGACACCAAAACACCTTTATTTAGGTGTGCTTCCTCCTTTCTGTCGCTCTACATTGCCCCATATACGCACACAATCTGTATGACCATCTCAGCTGGACAACCAGACAGGAAACTATTTTGTTTATTAGTTAACAGGACTACACCTGACCCAAGGTGTTCGTTTTCTTTTTTTCATTTGCATCTAGTGATCAAGCTTGGTTAGTCTATTTGTGAAGAGATATCCTCTTCTTATGTTGGCTATAAGCTAGATTTATTCTATGTTGTGTGTGCACAGAGGTGTTACATTTTATTAGAGCTTTTTTTTAATTTATTTTTAATTTGTTTTAAGTTATTCACTTCATATTGTTCAATAAACATTTTTAAAAAGTTTATATTTTCGTCTCATCACTTGATGTTATGGTCACGCATATTATATGCTATGTTTAACTCATACTCCTAATTGATCAAACATTTAAACTTTTTAAATCTGATGTGCAGACATTGAGGTATATTTAAGAAATGTGTTGCGGACCTGATCCGACAGTGCGGATCAGGTCCGCAAGACATCGCTGAATGCGGAGAGCAATACGCTCTCCGCATTTAACATTGCACCAGCAGCTCACAAGAGCTGTTGATGCAACGCCGCTCCCTGCTGACTCGCGAGCAGGGGGTGTCAATCAACCCGATCTTACTCGATCGGGTTGAATTGTTGCGATTCCTGTCCGCCTGCTCAGAGCAGACGGACAGGGTTATGGAGCAGCGGTCTTTGTGACCGCTGCTTCATAACTGCTGTTTCTGGCGAGTCTAAAGACTCGCCAGAAACACGGGCCGCCAAGCTCTTTTCGGCGCTTGATAGATAGGCCCAATTGGGTGCGAGTCACCAGAGTATATAAAGTTACATTAAAGGGACAGTCAACTCCAAAATATTTATTGTTTAAAAAGATAGATAATCCCTTTATTACCCATTCCCCAGTCTTGCACAGCCAACATGGTAATATTTATACACTTTTTAACTCTGTGATTACCTTGTATCTAAGCCTTTTCTGACAGGCCCCTAATCACATGACTTTATTTATTATCTATTGACTTGCATTTTATCCAATTAGTGCAGTGTCTGCCACAAACCACGGGCGTGAGCACAATGTTATCTATATGGCTCACACGAACTAGCACTCGCCTGTTGTGAAAAGCTAATGAAAAAGCAAGTGATAAAAGGCTGTCTGTAGTGGCTTAGAAACAGGCGGAAATTTAGAGGTTTAAAGGTTATAAAGTATATTAATATATCAATGTTGGTTGTGCAAAGCTGGGGAATGGGTAGTAAATGCATTATCTATCTTTTAAACAATAACAAATTTGGTGTTGACAGTCCCTTTAAGAATGTTTAATACAAACCTGACATTGTGCAGCTAGGTTAAAGGGACAGACAATTCCAAAAATGTTATTGTTTAAAAAGTTAATAATCCCTTTTTTACCCATTCCCCAGTTTTGCACATCCAACATGGTTATATTAAAGGGACAGTCAACACCCGAAACAACGTTATCCCATTCCTTTGATCCGCCAAAGACAATGTGCCTGCACCACATCCCATTTTCAACACCTCTAAATACGAGTAATCGTCCAAATCATATACGTTTTTCTAATAGAGATATGGCAGCCAAGCTCCTCCCCCTCCTCCTTCGCCCCCTTCTTTACTTTATGCATGCTCGTTTATGCATGCGCATTTTAAGTTTTTAAGTTTAAGTCAGTTTTCAAGCCGAAATCAGAAGTGCAAGCATGAAAGCGTGTTAAGAATCCAGCTGAGGATTCGATTCTGATTGGCTGATTCAATTAAACTGAAACTTACTACGTAACGGTGGTGGGGGGGGGGGGGGTTTGGCTATCATATCTCCATTAGAAAAATGTATGTGCTTTGGACGATTACTCGTATAACGCTAGAGGTGTTGAAAATGGGATGCGGTGCAGGCGCATCGTCTTTGGCGGATCGAAGGTATGGGATACAGTTGTTTCGGGTGTTGACTGTCCCTTTAATATACTTTTTACCTCTGTGATTACCTTGTATCTAAGCCTCTTCCGACACTTATTTTTTATCTATTGACTTGCATTTTAGCCGATTAGTGCAGTGTCATCCACAACTCCACGGGAGAGAGCACAATGTTTATCTATATGGCTCACAAAAATTAGTCTCTTGTTGTGAAAAGCTAATAAAAAAGCAGGTGATAAGAGACTGTCTGTAGTGGCTTACAAACAGGCAGAAATTTAGAGGTTTAAATGTTAAAGTGAAGGTCAATTTTGATGAATTAGATCCTATTAAAAACAAAGGCACTTTAATTCATGAAACTCGTTTTCTTCAAACATTTACCTTTTAATCCTGGCAGCCGCTCCAGCACTTCCTCCGCCCGTCGCAAGCCGTCTTCGCGGGTACAAAATGATGAATCCAGCTTCCTCCAATCACGGCGTTGCATCAGGCCAAGATTCCCCCGGGGGGGGGAAGCCGTTATTTGAGGAAGCCGGATTCGTCATTTCTGACGTCTGCAGAGGCTTCTGACGGCCGGTAGAATCGCTGCAGCGGCTGTCAGGATTAAAAGGTAAATTTTTGAAGAAAACGAGTGAAATGTCAATTTTAATGAATTAAAGTGCCCTTGTTTTCAATAGGATTATTAAAAACCGGGCACTAATTAATCAAAATTGACCTTCACTTAATGTTAAAGTGTATTAACATAACAATGTTGGTTGTGCAAAGCTGGGGAATGGGTAGTAAAGGTGTTATCTTTCTTTTTAAACAATAAAAATGTTGGTGTTGACTGTCTCTTTAAATATAAAGATTATTGGGATGTTTAACTAAGCTATTATAATTGTAAACGGTAGAAATTAACATTTGACTCCCTAAAATACAAACAGGAATGGGCTCCTATATCTAAATACTACAGCCTGGGCTTTTCTGATAACTTCTCTTTTTAATAAAAATAATTAAATAATTGTATTCATTATATAACAGAACTGTAAAATATTTGAGTCTATTTCTGACACCTAGTGGCTATGTCTGGTAATGCAACAGTGAAACCTACCGGTTTCTGTTTGTTTAACATCTTTCCTGTCTCTCAGACCAATCCTAATAACACTTCACCAACCAAGATTAACAATGTGGATGCTTCTACACAGAATTCACACGCTAGCATTGTGTTATTTAATTGAGTAATTATATTTTATTATTCTATTGAGGCAATTAAATAAAGCATACCAGGCAGTTTCTTTTCATTTCTTTAGGTATTAGATCAACAAGTTAATAATATAGGAAGTTTCAGAAATGTATTTCAAGCAAAAAGTTTATTTGTTACTGAATACATTTTTTTCTGCATCAGCTTTTTGTTTTTATACATAAATAGATGATAGAGAGTTAGAGAGAAAGTTACATAGATAGAAACAGATAGATAGGTGATGATGATGATAGCTATATGATATATATATATATATGATAGATAGATGATAGATTAGATAGATGATAGATAGAAAGGTAGATAGATTGATGATGATGATAGATAGATTGATTGATAGATGATAGATTAGATAGATGATAGATAGATAGATAGATAGATAGATAGATAGATAGATTGATAGATGCTAGATAGATGATAGATTAGATAGATGATAGATAGATGATTGATAGATAGATAGATTGATAGATGCTAGATAGATGATAGATTAGATAGATGATAGATAGATGATTGATAGATAGATAGATTGATAGATGCTAGATAGATGATAGATTAGATAGATAGCTGATAGATAGATAAACATAGACAGGTGATAGATCGATATATGATAGATAGGCAGACAAACAGACATATATTCCTGCTGAGGTTCCACAATGCATTGGCACTCCTGATAAGCACGTGGTGGCTGAGTCAATGAGGAGCAGAATATTCATGTAGCCCCCAGTCTGTGTTCTGCTGAGGAACAGTGCAGGAGAACAAATAATAGATTATAGCCTTTAATTATAACTGTAGACTCTCCCTTTAAACTTGCTGCTTGACCTATTTCACCATAAAACAGCTTACAGAAGAGTAAGGATAATCATTTGTGTGTGTGTTTATTTGTGCCTAGCAGGACCTGTTCAGTGTATTTGTAAGAAACATATATGAAACATAAACAAGCTAAAATAGGAGGATGGAGGGGCTTGGACACAGCTGATATATTAGTGCCTAGGGCAGCACTGGATATAAATGCACCCTAATGTAAACCTCATTAGAAACCGTCCATAAAATCTATATGGTTCATCCACATGTCCCCTGCCAGTATCGCCTCCTAATGCCCTATATGTTGGCTTTGTATTTCTCGTACTGTTTTTCTATATTTTATCTCACTTTAATATTTTGTTGTAAACCCTGTTATTGTTACTGCAACCATCTGTTTATTGTATCTGTTATTGTTTATAATGTCTAACCCAGAACTATCACTAGCTGCACTAATCATT
Source organism: Bombina bombina (assembly GCF_027579735.1). NCBI lineage: Eukaryota > Metazoa > Chordata > Amphibia > Anura > Bombinatoridae > Bombina > Bombina bombina. The sequence goes on along the minus strand of NW_026511009.1, from coordinate 29,410 downwards.
AATGTTAGTAGGTGTCAGTGCACAAATATGTCTCAATTATATAGAGAACAAAATGTCATCACCTCTATATTTAATTACATGTCTGGTATAATTAGCCACACATGTATGATTCAGTATCAGATAATAATATTGTTGTTTGTTTGTTGTTGTTGTTTTTTTAAAGGGACAGTAAAGTCAAAATTAAACTTAATGGATTTGATGGATCATGAAGTTTTAAACAACTTCCCAATTTACTTCTATTATTAATTTTGCTTAGTTCTCTTGATATTTTGTCTCAGGAGCGTGCACGTGTCTTTAGCCATCTGGCAGCAGTGTTTAACAGCATTGCTTATAGTAATGTTATACATAGTAGCAAACACAATAAATACAAATTAGTGAATGCAACAAAACAACTAATAAGTGATAACAATAACACACACAAAATTGTGAATACAAAATAACAAAAAAATAGTTTGTCAATATGTGAAAATATTTTTCACTTAAAAGGACATTCCAGGAAAAATTGAAATCCACATGGATATTTGGATATTTGATTTCAATTTTTTTTATATGGATTTCTGTAATATACCTGTATTAGCAAAAATGCTTCTTATGAAATCTATAGCTGTTTCAAAAGTGTATTTAAGTATATACCGTGCACGCAGCACTTGCTCAGAGAGCCTAAGGTGCTTGTACCATATGGTAAAGACTCAATTTGTTAATTGCTGACATAATACAAGCCCCACTGGTGCTCTGAGCAGCTGCATAATTTAAAATGCTGGTGCACTGAGAATATTTAGCTGTGGTCACATGCACGTGCAGTGAAAAATGTTGATACTAAAACTGATAACTTTTACTAGAAGCATTTTTGCCAACACATGTATATTGCAAATATATTTCTATTCAAAGATGTATAGAATGTATGAATACATACTTCTACATATATCTGATGGTCGCAAAACAGTTAACCAGAGCTCTGAAGTCGCGGTAATCATTCAAGTTTAAATCGCGATTGCGCTCAAGTGATCGCGTTTACTTTCAACTTGTAATATGAGCGATAATCCGGAATAGCACAAACACCTGTGATAAACCGCTTATTGCTTGCGCACAAACGTTTGCGCTCCACTCATAATCTGGCCCTTAATGTGTTAATTATTCAGTCTCAAATACAAATATATATATATATATATATATATATATATATATATATATATATATATATATATATATATATATATAACAACTAATAACTAAGGTAGGTTATCCAAGAGAAGTTTTATCTCATAAGATCAAGCTAAATCACAACAGTGCAGAGCTGTACTATTAGGGAAATTTATCCTCCACTACCCTAGCAATTCCGGCATTTTTGCTTGTAATGTTGTCTGCAGTACATAGAGGTTGCAGTCAGACAGGAGACAGTTAAATTGTGCAGCAATGTATTGTTTAGGAAGGTGCAAGTTTACATAACTGCTAGGTTACCTCTCTCTTCAAGCCCTTTTTTCCTTTAATCCTAGGCAGGTGGTACAGCCAATGAGTTGCCTTAGAAAGTAATTAGAGTGTGCTCCAAATGCTGTGCTGTAGCAGCTATCTCATCTGTGTTATGGGTCAAGTGGTGCTACAGTATCTATGTACTATTGCACAAAATGTTTAGTGTCCCTGTAAGCTTAGACTGAGGCTTTTTAGTGCCCTTTCATTTGTTCTTAGGATTTCCCTATTTATATCCCAGCCTTTCTTCAATTCCCTTACAGCAGTTGTATTCTATTCCGTGAGTTCAATGTGAAATACATTTTTCTGTAGCCTAGGTACTTAAAAGGCAATCACGTACGTTTGCATGTCTAGACCTGTACAACAATATTAGTACATTACTGCACCACATTGCAGGCAAATAGTGCAAGCTAAAACAATAGATCAGATAATAGTCAATGGGCTTCTTCAGTTTTCCAATGGAAAAAATAAATAAACATGGTTTCACGCATTGGGTTAGATTACAAGTGGATTGCTAATTTAATGTGCGCCCACAAATTGTCAAATTTGACCAATCGCGGGCGCGCGATAAATACATTACAAGTGGTTGGTTATTGCTACTGTGAGCTAACAGTAGCAATTAGCGCTTCGAAAATTAACCTGAGGTCAGACCTCTGGTTAATTTTCTAAATGCCCCCTAATTGCCCCCAAAATTTAGTGTTAGGTTCCTTCTTTTTTTTTTTTTAACTACACCAGGCAGTTTTTGGGGGCTGTGGGGTGTGAAAAGTGCCTTTACTTTGCGGTCTATGGGAACTGTGTGTTCCCTGTGTATATATATATGTATATGCTTATATTAACACAGAAATATATATGTATATATACATACAGTATATATATATATAAATTTGCTGCCCATTGCTGCACAACATATCCTCTTCGATGTGCCAGTTCTCATGCCGCGTCTCATGGAATGAGAACGAGGCTCACATTGGATCCTATGGAAGTGCGCAAAGCGATATTTTAAGCTCCACTTGTAATCTGCCCCATTATGTTTAGTACCATAATAAGGAATGCAATTTTATTTTTGTGATAGTCTACAACCTTATTATAGAAAATTTCTTCTTTTTTTTGTATGAAAATTCTAATTGTTTTCAAAGACCTTAATGAATTTGTTTTGTTGGGTAGACACCACAAGCAATGCGTTGTGTCTCAGCTGTTGCCTGTTTGCACAGTCATACTGATCTGTCAGGCAGATACAACAAGGACTTGCTCTGCTGGAATTCACTGCTCTGACAGAAATACAAAACATTTGCTTATTATGTAAGGGTTATACTGTATACATAACACATAAAGCACAGAGGAATAACTGCTGTAACGTCATCACTTGTGTTACAATATGAGTTTATGTCATTATGGTAAACTGGGATATTGCACTACAAGGACTTACTGAAAATGTATGCAATGTTTGACATACCAGCAGTATATTGATCAATTGCCAGGTCCTTAAAGGGATATTCTTATACAATAATTAACTATTCAAGTTTGTAAGAGCGCTTTATTATTGAATGAATGTCTCTTGGTTAGTATGTGTTACACCCGCACAAACGGATTAAGCAACACACACTTAAAGGGATATTAAGCAGTGCTTCTTTGGTAAAAACAAATAGGTTAAATCAAAGTAAACATAAAAAAGAAATAGAATGTGTAAAAAAAAATAGCAAACAACTTGTTTTCTTGCCAAATTAGCACTTAGAAATGATCAGTATAGCCCTGCCCCAGTGTGATATGGGACTGGAGCTGACATCTTTGAAACGTAGCTAACATTATGACTGATCTAGGCATGAGCACGTCTGACTCCATGTTATCTAGTCTAATCACTTAAAGGGACATAAACCCCAAAAATGTCTTTCATGATTCAGATAGAACATACAATTTTAAACAACCTTCCTATTTACTTATATAATCAAATTTTCCTCTTTTTGTGTTATCTTTTGTTGAAGAGCAGGAAGGTAAGTTCAGGAGTGTGCGTGTGTCTGCAGCACTATATAGCAGCAGTTTTGCAACAATGTTATACATTAGCAAGAGAACTAGATGGCAGCACTGTTTCCTGTCATGTAGTGCTCCAGACATGTGCATGCTACCTATCTAGCTGTCTCTTCTACCTATCTAGAAAAACATTAACTAAGCAAATGTAATAATAGAGGTAAACTGAGGACTTTTTTTGTATCTGAATCATGAAATATTTTTTTGGGATTTCGTGTCCCTTTAATAGTAATCAGCATAGAAGTTTTTTTAAAACAGGCTAAGATAAACCTTCCTGCAGATGCCCCCTCCTCCTTGTAAGGCTGTGAAAGGAAGTAAAGGGCACTGAACAAATGCAGGGAAAATAGAAATAAAATGTAAAATCCATTTAAATAGATGAATAATACACACAACTTAGTCCTTTTTTTAACTATAACAATGAAACAGTCGGTTTAACATCCCTTTAATCTTGTGCTCAGGAGCTTTAATGCATTGCTGCTACTTAGCAGCACAGAGCACACAGCCAGTAGGGCAATCAGGTGTGGCCTACAAGTCTATCCACCAATCACTGGTCTTGTTAAGGGTCTAAGTCTATCCACCAATCACTGGTCTTGTCAACGGTCTGGACCAGCATGGGAGTATGCCTGGTGACTATGTGTTTATCCACAATTAAATGTGTTTACCAGTGAGCATTTGTACAATAGTAAACTGATTGTAGTAAGGAGGCACTTACAACTCAAGAAAAAGGGTCAGCAAAGATAGAACAGGTAAATAAAGTTGTAGTGATGACCGGTTTAGAGGGTGAAACCAGGGTAGATGTCAGTAAATAAATCTCTGTTAATCCATCCATCTGAATAGAAGCACAGATGTTAGGAAACATATACAATTGCCAAGGTGAGGTCCCTAACATCAAAATGTAGTTTCAAGGTCAAAAGGCAGTTGACAAACAATGAGGGAGTAAGTAGCACGAATAGAAGAGCCCCGAGATCATCAGACAAATACAGAAGCTGAGAGAGAGAGCGTTACAATAATGGTGCACGGCTCTAATGAAAGTCTGGGGAGAAATCTGAAGATAATAATGAAGTTCCAGATGTCCTGTGAATGGTTAAATGTTTAGGAGAAATGGATATTGATGTGAACAAAACAATTTAAAGCAGAACATGATGTAGGTTTGTGATGCAGAAACATGCTTGGCGATATTTTTTAAGATGGAAAAAGAAACCTCATTCTGCATGATAATGCTGAATATTAAGCAACATGGCATGATTAAGATGTAAATGATCAGGCTCTTATTACTGTATATGCGGATTAAATAGCTTTTCATTCAGACGCTACCCTAATTGCAAGTCAGAACGCAACCTTTTTTTCCATTCCACTTTATTTTGCTGTTATACGCTCCTTGGCGCTCAGCTGTGTACACGCCTTGCAGAGTCTTAGCCATATGAATCTTATTTATATAAGAACAAGAATAAATGAACAGTTTCACAATCTCATTGTATAACCATGGCCATGTTCCAGCTGATGGGTATTTATTTGTATATATATATATAGATATATATGTATATATATATACATACACACAAAGTCATCCTCTTTTAATGTAATGATCTTTCATTGCAGGTCTGGTGGTTTGTTTTATGTAGAAATGGCAGTACTTAATGTTATGGTATAAATAGTCAGGATTCACCTACATCTCTAAGAATACGATTCCAAAGGTCAGAAGGTCAAGTAAAGATTCCAAGAACAACAGAATTTCTGAAGTCTATAGGATGGGAGACTCACCACTGGTTGGGCAGTGGTGCAAAGGTTACAATAACTGTGAACTTAAACATGGAGCAAGTACGTTTTGCACATGGATATTAATAAATCACACTTGAAGCTGATATGTTTTTAAAAGCTTCCAGAAAGTTAAAAGAAACCCTATCCTGTGTAATGACACTAAGCCGTAAACAATAAGTAATATACAAAGTTATTGATGTTATTGGGCGCTGTACCTATTACTGCGTCTTGGGATTAAAATTCCTTCCTCACTCAGACGCTGTCCCAGTTACAAGTCAGAACGTGGCCTTTTTTTCCAGGACACTCAATTTATGCTATTATATTATATTTGGCAGTCAGCTATGAAAACACCACCCCAAGCCATACAATCTGCATTTATATAAAATTTGGGTGACGCTTGTAAATCCTCAATCCCAGAAAACATTAACAGGTTTCTGAAATAAAAACAAACCTAGTATCTCACAACAATTACTTTGGCAGTAGGTTGTATCTGACCTTAAAAAGGTTAATAATCTTTTTTTTTTTTTTTTTTTTGTGCCCTGGTATTACATTTTACTCACAAAATGAGATATATATAAAGAGTAAAAAGGCTGTAGCAGTTTTAATATATATATATATATATATATATATATATATATATATATATATATACACATATACACACACACACATATATATACATTAAGGGTGCTATATCCAGTGCCTCATATAACCACCACTGCAATATACACCTATAAATAAACCTACTTCATAATTAAATGAACTTTTCTTATACAAATTACCTTGACAAACAATATTTATATACATATACTAAATCACACTGCTCTAAAGGAATCTTACCAAGGGACTGGTATTAGACACACAAGTGTTGGGGCTGCGTCCTTAACCTCTTAAGGACATATGACGGAAATTTTCCGTCATAAAACAATTGAGCAAACTGAAAGCTGTGTCCTTAAAGGGTTAATAACATGACTATAGTGATGGCAAAACCTTTGGCATATGTGCCACAGCCATCACATAGAGGCTTCTATAGTGGCACTGTTCCTGATTAGTCCTGAGATATTCAAGACTCTCAATAACTCTGCTCCCCTATATCTGAGACAATGGGGCATACCCCGTGTTTCTGGCGAGCCTGCAGGTCTGCCAGAAACAGCAGTCACAAAGACCGCTGCTCCATAACCTGTCTGCCTGCTCTGAGCAGGCGGACAGACATCGCCGGAAATCAACCCGATCAAGTACGATCGGGTTGATTGACACCCCCCCCTGCTGGCAGCCTATTGGCCGCGAGTCTGCAGGGGGCGGCGTTGCACCAGCAGCTCTTGTATTGCTCGCCGTATTCAGCGAGGTCTGTCGGACCTGATCCGCACTGTCGGATCAGGTCCGACAGACCTTGATAAATAGAGGCCCTTGTCTCTAGATACTCTCCCATACCCTTAACTCTGCTCATGACTATCTTTTCTCCTCCTCTCTTTTACCTCCTCACATTCCCGTGTATAGAACTTCTTCAGAATGGCCTCAGTCATGTGGGTCTCTCTGCCTAACTCCACAAGACTCTCCCCTAGTTTTAACGGTTTCACGCGCTCCTTAAAGACTTCACTGATCATGGATGCACACAATATACTCTAACCGTTCTTACCTCAGTTCCTCTACTTCTGTCATCCCTTAGAACCCCCTTGTAAGCAAACAAGCCCAGTTGTCCTGCCGATCACCTTCATGTAAAGCGATCTTCATCAGTGGCCCTCAACCCATTTGCTTCTTACAAATGCTATCTTCGCATATTATACCTATGTTTATAGCGCTGTGGAATCTGCTAGCGTTTTACAAATAAATTATAAAATTATTGCAAAGAGGCTAAACACATAGTTCAACTAAAATCAAATCCAGAGCGGCAATGCACTACTAAGACCTAGCTGAACACATCTGGTGAGTTAATGACAAGTGGAATATGTGCATATCTCTAGCTTCCAGTAGTGCAATGCTCTTCCTGAGTCGATCTGGGTATGCTTTTCAACAAAAGATACCAAGAAAACAAAGGCAATTTGATAACAAAAGTAAAATGAAAGGTCTCATAAAATTGCATGTTTTATCTGAATCACGAAAGATTTATTTTAGCGTTAATTTGCCTTTAAAACTGTTCAAATATATGCAATATAAAAACAAAGTTCAAATTAGCAATACACTTTATATAAAACAAAAGATTGTTTCTTACAGGCCACAGTAGCCGATGTGCCACAAATTAGCATTTTCAAATGTCCTAGTCTTCTTTTTTATTTGTCACTTAATTTAGCCCTTACTGGCACAGATGAGGCAGAATTCATACTGAATAGTTTGGATAGTGGCTAAACACAAGCACGTCACCTCTCAACTCCATCCACTCCCATCTTTACTGCTTTTCACGTGCTGCTTTAGACCTTGCCTCATCAGACTCCCACCTTGCATAGCTTTAAGAGTTTCTTGAAAACGATTTAAATAGACTTATAGTCTCTTCACTGAAACTTCCTCCTATAAAAACACTGTCTAGTTTCACTGCTGCAATGACCACCCATGTGACAAACTAACCCACAACTTACGTCTCCCAGCATTAGCCTATAGATTGTAAGCTCTTCAGAAGCAGGGCCCTTCTCCTCCTCCTGTATTGGTGCAGCAGGTGTAGTGGTTTCGGGGCCTACATACTGGGGGGGGCCACATAGCAGCCAATCTATACATAGGTGTGTGAAGAATGTGTTTGATTCTAATCCAGAGGAGCCTGTTATTAGTGCAGGTTGCAGGTCCATTTTATCTCTCTCTATCTATCTATTATCTATCTATCTTTCTATCCTCAAAATCATTATACAGAGCAGCATGTATATTATTATTATTGCTTACTACTGAGTTACCTTTGGGGGGAGGCAAACATTTCTTGCACTAGGGCCCTCTGTTGAGTAGGTCAGCTACTTATTGTTATAATTGTGGTTTATTAGTATAGTGCCAACTAATTGCATATTGTTGGTATTGCTCCTATATGGAAAACACTATATAATTTCTGAAGTACAGCATTGTGAAAAGTCCCTTCTATGTATAACAGTACGATAAAAATGCTATCTATTCTCTGTGCAGCACATGCTGTTAATTACAGTTGTTAGAATCTTCCTCTTGTCAGACAATCCTCTTAACGGATAAATTAGCATCTTTAAAAAATAGTTGCCGTCTGTAAGAAAAGATTTGTTGCTCCAATTGACTTCCCTAATAAATCTACACCAGAGTAAAGCAAAGCTGGTCTTTTATATTTTTGTTACAACAATGGGGTCATCTAATTCACATAAAGAACTAAAAACATATCCATCGAGTCAATGAGCAATGTCTGCTGACAGTTTTATTCTAATGTAACATGTATGTTTTTCAAGTGTTTATAAAAAAAAGTGATCTTAAAGCATGTAGTTTATTCAATACTTTGAAACTCTGTATGTTTAACCCTTGGAAACCCTTGCTCCCGTGTTAAACAGAGCCTGTTATTTGCGGAGTTGGGCAACTGCTACTGCTGATTGGCTCGCAGGCTGTTTCCAGCTGGGGATCAACAGAGCTTTGTGCCTCCCAAACTGTATTTTATCTATGTGTTTGACAGGGTTAAAGGGGCAATAAAGTCAAAATTAAACTTTCATGATTCAGATAGAGCAGTTTTAAGAGACTTTCCAATTTACTTCTATTATAATTTGCGCGCAGCCTTTTTATATGCATAATTTCTGAGGCACCAGCTACTGCTGAGCATGTAAATGAGTTTAGTGTATATTTACATGAGTCTGTGATTGGTTGATGGCTGTCACATGATACAGGCCGGCAAATTGAAGTAAATTTTGAAAATTGTCAGAAATATTCTATTGCTCATGCTACTGTATTCAAAGGGACATGAAACCCAAACATTTTCTTTCATGATTCAGATAGAGAATACAATTTTAAACCACTTTCTAATTTACTTCTATTATCTAATCTGTTTCATTCTCTTGATATCATTTGTTGAAGGAGCAGCTATGCACTACTGGTTTCTAAACTGAACACATGGGTGAGCCAATCACATCAATATATATATATATATAATGCAGCCACCAATCAACAGCTAGGACCTAGGTTCTCTGTGTCATGTTCTGTCTAGGATCATGTGAGAGCCTCATTGTCTGGAACAGTTGCTTTAAAGGAAGATTAGTAGAAGCCATACTGATTGAAAATGAAAACAAATTTATTTAAACAACAAAATACTGTAAGCAAATACTTGCAGAATATTTAAATATTCTACTCAGGTATGTTAAGACCACATACAGCAGGAGTGAAAATAAACAAAACTAGTAAGCAGAGATACAGATTCAAAAAGGAAGTCTTTCTCCTGGTAATAACTGAAATGTAAGATTTGCACTGGCAGAAAACAACTTGTGAACTGGTAACAGGTTTAAGGTAAAGTTTTTCTCCTGGTTATAGCCAAGTGCAGGAATTGCACAAGGCAGGAAACAAACTTGCAAACTGGTAACAGGTTTAAAGGTAAAGTCTTTCTCCTGGTTATAGCTGAGTGCAGGAATTGCACATGGCAGGAAACAAGCTTGTGAACTGGTAACAGGTTTAAAGGTAAAGTCTTTCCTAGTTATAGCTGAGTGCAGGAATTGCACAAGGCAGGACACAAACTTGTGAACTGGTAACAGGTTTAAAGGTAAAGGCTTTCTCCTGGTAATACTTGTAAACAGGTGCAAAGGTGAAATCTTCTCCTGGCAATAGCTGAGTGCAGGAATTGCATAAAGCAGGAAACAAACTTGTAGATTGGTAACAGGTTTAAAGGTAAAGGCTTTCTCCTGGTAATACCTTGTAAACAGGTGCAAAGGTGAAGTCTTTCTCCTGGCAATAGCTGAGTGCAGGAATTGCATAAAGCAGGAAACAAACTTGTAGATTGGTAACAGGTTTAAAGGTAAAGGCTTTCTCCTGGTAATACCTTGTAAACAGGTGCAAAGGTGAAATCTTTCTCAACGAAGTACAGGAAACAGGTTCTGACTTGACAAACAGATCCAATGTGAAGACACTAATGCAGACTAAAGCCATCCTTAAATATGGAGGTTTTGCACAGGGTTGGTTCTGATTAATTCTAGAATTGAGAACACCTGTGTGTTGCACAGGTGTAATAACAAGTAAGGCAAATAGTTATTTATCAGATCATTTAAGATCCAAGCTATTGCTAGAACTGGCTGTGGCTCAACATGTAAGCAAACAGAAATACAAACCACAGAGCCACAGGTTCAAATCCCCACACAGCCCTTCTTAGCAGAATGCCTCCCAGACCTTTTCTTTTTAGTCTGGAGGCTTGGTTCATGACACTCTGCTGCTGAGCTTGTCTAGATAAACCTTTTATCAAAGAATAACAAGAGAAGGAAGCAAATTAAATAGTAGAAATACATTTTAAAATTGTATTCTCTATCTGAATCATGAAAGAAAATGTTTGGGTTTCATGTCCCTTTGAATACAGTAGCATGAGCAATAGAATATTTCTGACAATTTTCAAAATTTACTTCAATTTGCGGCCTGTATCATGTGACAGCCATCAACCAATCACAGACTCATGTAAATATACACTAAACTCATTTACATGCTCAGCAGTAGCTGGTGCCTCAGAAATTATGCATATAAAAAGGCTGCGCGCAAATTATAATAGAAGTAAATTGGAAAGTCTCTTAAAACTGCTCTATCTGAATCATGAAAGTTTAATTTTGACTTTATTGCCCCTTTAACCCTGTCAAACACATAGATAAAATACAGTTTGGGAGGCACAAAGCTCTGTTGATCCCCTGGAAACAGCCTGCGAGCCAATCAGCAGTAGCAGTTGCCCAAACTCCGCAAATAACAGGCTCTGTTTAACACGGGAGCAAGGGTTTCCAAGGGTTAAACATACAGAGTTTCAAAGTATTGAATAAACTACATGCTTTAAGATCACTTTTTTTTATAAACACTTGAAAAACATACATGTTACATTAGAATAAAACTGTCAGCAGACATTGCTCATTGACTCGATGGATATGTTTTTAGTTCTTTATGTGATTAGATGACCCCATTGTTGTAACAAAAATAATAAAAGACCAGCTTTGCTTTACTCTGGTGTAGATTTATTAGGGAAGTCAATTGGAGCAACAAATCTTTTCTTACAGACGGCAACTATTTTTTAAAGATGCTAATTTATCCGTTAAGAGGATTGTCTGACAAGAGGAAGATTCTAACAACTGTAATTAACAGCATGTGCTGCACAGAGAATAGATAGCATTTTTATCGTACTGTTATACATAGAAGGGACTTTTCACAATGCTGTACTTCAGAAATTATATAGTGTTTTCCATATAGGAGCAATACCAACAATATGCAATTAGTTGGCACTATACTAATAAACCACAATTATAACAATAAGTAGCTGACCTACTCAACAGAGGGCCCTAGTGCAAGAAATGTTTTCCTCCCCCAAAGGTAACTCAGTAGTAAGCAATAATAATAATATACATGCTGCTCTGTATAATGATTTTGAGGATAGAAAGATAGATAGATAATAGATAGATAGAGAGAGATAAAATGGACCTGCAACCTGCACTAATAACAGGCTCCTCTGGATTAGAATCAAACACATTCTTCACACACCTATGTATAGATTGGCTGCTATGTGGCCCCCCCAGTATGTAGGCCCCGAAACCACTACACTGCTGCACCAATACAGGAGGAGGAGAAGGGCCCTGCTTCTGAAGAGCTTACAATCTATAGGCTAATGCTGGGAGACGTAAGTTGTGGGTTAGTTTGTCACTGGGTGGTCATTGCAGCAGTGAAACTAGACAGTGTTTTTATAGGAGGAAGTTTCAGTGAAGAGACTATAAGTCTATTTAAATCGTTTTCAAGAAACACTTAAAGCTATGCAAGGTGGGAGTCTGATGAGGCAAGGTCTAAAGCAGCACGTGAAAAGCAGTAAAGATGGGAGTGGATGGAGTTGAGAGGTGACGTGCTTGTGTTTAGCCACTATCCAAACTATTCAGTATGAATTCTGCTCATCTGTGCCAGTAAGGGCTAAATTAAGTGACAAATAAAAAAGAAGACTAGGACATTTGAAAATGCTAATTTGTGGCACATCGGCTACTGTGGCCTGTAAAAACAATCTTTTGTTTTATATAAAGTGTATTGCTAATTTGAACTTTGTTTTTATATTGCATATATTTGAACAGTTTTAAAGGCAAATTAACGCTAAAATAAATCTTTCGTGATTCAGATAAAACATGCAATTTTATGAGACCTTTCATTTTACTTTTGTTATCAAATTGCCTTTGTTTTCTTGGTATCTTTTGTTGAAAAGCATACCCAGATCGACTCAGGAAGAGCATTGCACTACTGGAAGCTAGAGATATGCACATATTCCACTTGTCATTAACTCACCAGATGTGTTCAGCTAGGTCTTAGTAGTGCATTGCCGCTCTGGATTTGATTTTAGTTGAACTATGTGTTTAGCCTCTTTGCATAATTTTATAATTTATTTGTAAAACGCTAGCAGATTCCACGCGCTATAAACATAGGTATAATATGCGAAGATAGCATTTGTAAGAAGCAAATGGTTGAGGGCCACTGATGAAGATCGCTTTACATGAAGGTGATCGGCAGGACAACTGGGCTTGTTTGCTTACAAGGGGGTTCTAAGGGATGACAGAAGTAGAGGAACTGAGGTAAGACGGTTAGAGTATATAGTGTGCATCCATGATCAGTGAAGTCTTTAAGGAGCGCGTGAAACCGTTAAAACTAGGGGAGAGTCTTGTGGAGTTAGGCAGAGAGACCCACATGACTGAGGCCATTCTGAAGAAGTTCTATACACGGGAATGTGAGGAGGTAAAAGAGAGGAGGAGAAAAGATAGTCATGAGCAGAGTTAAGGGTATGGGAGGTATCTAGAGACAAGGGCCTCTATTTATCAAGGTCTGTCGGACCTGATCCGACAGTGCGGATCAGGTCCGACAGACCCGCTGAATACGGCGAGCAATACAAGAGCTGCTGGTGCAACGCCGCCCCCTGCAGATCGCGGCCAATAGGCTGCCAGCAGGGGGGGTGTCAATCAACCCGATCGTACTTGATCGGGTTGATTTCCGGCGATGTCTGTCCGCCTGCTCAGAGCAGGCAGACAGGTTATGGAGCAGCGGTCTTTGTGACTGCTGTTTCTGGCAGACCTGCAGGCTCGCCAGAAACACGGGGTATGCCCATTGTCTCAGATATAGGGAGCAGAGTTATTGAGAGTCTTGAATATCTCAGGACTAATCAGGAACAGTGCCACTATAGAAGCCTCTATGTGATGGCTGTGGCACATATGCCAAAGGTTTGCCATCACTATAGTCATGTTATTAACCCTTTAAGGACACAGCTTTCAGTTTGC